>NW_028277035.1:66522500-66823300 GCF_059951505.1 Python bivittatus
ACACAGCATCATTTACAGGAACACCTTGGTTGCTCATTGCTATTATTATTAAAATAGTTTATATGGCTGCCCATCTCACAACTGTGACTCTGGCTAGTGTACAAGGATTACAAACAACAGCAACGGCCGATAACCTCTGATGCCCAAGATAAACCAGTGCATCCCAGTTGTGAAACCACATCAACAGCAGAGCTTGCTTAACCTCCTGGTCCAAAGGCCTGAGGAAACAGCCAGGTCTTCAGAGCCTTGTGAAAGGCTAACAGGGTCAGGGCCATCTGGATCTCTGGAGGGATGTTGTTACACAGGGCAGCTGCTGTCACAGAGAAGGCATGGCTCTGGGTCCAACAAGATCACATTATTAAATAGAGGAGTCGCAGAGCATGCCCTTCCTGCTAGATCTGGTGGGTTGAGCAGAAACAGTGGGAAAGGTGGTCCTGCAAATAGCCTGGCCTATGCCATGTAGGGCTCTAGAAGTGATGGGCAGCACTATCAAATGCCAGGAAGCCGGACCATAGGTGCAGGTCTAATTTGGAAAGACCCAGTCTGCCCTCTTTTACTGGTACATATGCCGCTGCCCTGGCTAAGGGAAATGGGCACTATCCCACAATTAGCTTTTTCAATGGGGATGATATCTGAACAAAAAAATATATATGTTGTATTTGAAGTCTGCTAAACTGAGGCGTATTATATTGTACAGCAGCAAATAGCCAAAGTGTTGCCCCCACTTGGGCTTCTGCCTCCATGACCAGGAGAAACTTTGCAGAAGACAGGGGCACCCAAAGAATAAAGGACTAATGGAAAAATTATTTGTAAGGTTATGTTAGAAGCCAAATGTTTGCTGAAAGTCATAATGCTAAATGTAAATCTGATGCAGATGTTGAAAGTTTGAGTATAAGTGCTGGACCAGATATCTAAGCCTTCTGCTTTAGGCAAAACCAAGAGTTTAACATGCATCAAGCCCAACATTCTGCAGTGAAACAAATATGCTATTAACCAACTTTAAAAAAAGTTTGTTGTGCTGTAAACACTCCATGTAGCTGGCAATCTTCCGTAAGTTCCTTGGAAATGAAATCAGCAGGGGAGAAGCGCTTCTCTAGCAGCTAAGCTAATTAATGATTTATAGTATAAAAGCATCCCTCCCTATAATTCATTTCAGTACTTTGGGTTTTGAAGTCTTTCTCTGTGTGTTTGCACCTGTTTCTACATATACAACTTTCCCCTTTAAAAAAGTTTTGAAAAAGAGCCGAAAAAATGATGAAGCAGAAGGTCCTGCAAATAAGAAAGTAGACCATTCAAAAGGTCCATAGAGCTGTAGTTAAAAAAAAAAAAAGGCTAACATGGTTTCACATGTGCCACAGTTGAGCCAGAAATACATGAATTTAACCTCCAAACAGAGCCAATATCAAAGGGTCAGAACTAGTTTCAAACTGATGCAAAATTCTTATTTGAAAATGCCTATACAGGTAGTCCTCGCTTACTGACTATTCATTCAGCAACCGTTTGAAGTTATGATGGTGCTGAAACAATAACTTTACAGCCCATCTATGACTATTTACAACCTTTGCAGTGTCCCTCAGTCATGTGATCACCATTACAGTCAGTACATGTTGTCCTGTGCCTGACCTGTTTTTTTTCTTCTTCTTTTCCCCCTTGCAGAGAAGAGAGATTGGAGGGAAAAGGATTTCAAGAGAGTAAGCTGTTTGCTGTTCTACACATCAAAAGCAATGTGATCCTGCTGGCAGCCCAGAGCTGGGAGCTGCAGACGTGCTACACAAACAGCTTACAGTACTCTCTTGAAATCTCTTTCTCTCCAATCTCTCCACTCTGCGGGGGGGCGGGGGGGGGGAGAGAAAAAGCAATCGATTTCTGTAGACAATCTCTTCTTTGCCTGACCCTTCCCCAAGTCAGAGTACTATAAGCAGTTTTCAAGAGAGTGCTGTAAACTGTTTGTGTAGGGCGCCCGCAGCTCCCAGCCCCAGGCTGTGGTGTGATCACATTGCTTTCAATGTGTACAAGACAGAAAGCAGGCACTCAAGCATTCCAAAGGGTGGGGGAGCGGTTAGGAGACAAACAAAAGCCAAAGGTGTGAAAGTGAGTACCGTAGTCTTGTCTCTTTCCAGCTGGAAAGCACAGTCACAGTCACAGTCACGTGTTTTCCCACTTAGTTGACTGATTTGCTTAACAGCAGAGTCGCCAGTCCCAGCTAGGGTCGTTAAACTAGGACTGCCTATAGTCCCGTGCTAAAGGATTGTAGTTGTCAAGAGGTTCCTACAGTTGTACAGTGTTTCTTATACTGTAGAACGTGTAACAAAAAAAGTCTTCATTCCAGCAGAGGAGGAAATATATACTATCGACATCTAACCCAATTTGTATTCTCCTGATCTAACTTGAATTTTAGTGGCTACAGATTGGAAAATTTAATCTGAACACTCAGCATTACCATTACTCCTGGGTTCAGACAATATTTGTAATCTTTTATAACCCCTAACATTCAGGCCAAATAAAGGAAGATAGTTTAAATTAGATGCCCATGATTCAGTAATGTTAAGAAAAATCTGGACCTCTCCAGATTGGATTTCTATAAATGTATGTTGTAGAGTGAAGATGCATATTGAGAAGAGATTCAAAAGATAAGTGAATTCCAAAGCCAAAAAGTCAAATTATTTAGATTACAATGTCCTCAGAAATAAAAGAAATGTCTTCAAATATTATTAAGATTATAATATATGCATGGAAATATTAAGAAAGAATTCTGGACACTTCCCAGCTTGGCATAAAGAGTATTGTCCAATAAGTGATAGAAATTAGGCTGATGTTTAGTTTCATTTTTTTTTTTATTCCTTGATTTTCCTTGAGCTCAGTAGTGAGATTTGTCAGATATTTCCCAGTGACCACTTGAATTTCTTCAGAGTTTCCGAAATAAACAGGATTAAATGTCAGTCATGATATTATTGAGCAACCAAATATCATTTGACTGATGGGAAGTACAATGTAGCACTTGCTAAAACTGGTCTGTATTAGGGGGATTTATTCTAAAAACTTTGTATCAAATAGAGGTCTAGTTTTTGTGGGAACTTTACTCTGTTTATTTAAAAAGTAATATTTGACTAATGAAACACAAATCGGCTCTATCGTTTTCTTGTAGAGAAATTCCTAGGATAAGATATAGTCATTGTAAACAGATTTTGGTGTCCTGTCATTAAGAAGAATTGGCAGACCAGTAGAATTAGCTGCTGAAAATAATACCAAGAATTTGGAAATAAACTAATCTGAAAATAGTTTTTGGGCTGGTCCAGTAACGTGTAATTTGTTGATTTTCTGGTTTAACTGTTCTGCTTGTTGGAGTACACTTTTTATCTACTAGATAAAAGGTAGCCTGAATACAGGAATGAGAGCAGTACCTAGTAGAAAATACTTTCAATTTAACCTGAAAGTGTGCTTTTTAAAAAGTGCATTTACAATTTTTTTTTTTCTGGTGCCTTCGAGTCAGCATTGACTCCTGACGACTGCCTGGACAAGTCCCTGCAGTTTTCTTAGCAAGATTTTGCAATGGTTTGCCATTGCCTCCTTCCTAGGGCTGAGAGAGAGTGACTGGCTCAGGGTCACCCAGCTGGCCTTGTAGCTAAGGTGGAACTAGAATTCACGGTCTCCCAGTTTCTAGCCTGGTGCCTTAACCACTACACCAAACTGGCTAATTTATACTGTAAGCAAGAAATAAATCTTTGCTAAAAATGTTAGATTTTCAGTTATGCTGAAATATTATATTTCATATCTATCTTGTGAGTTTCTGTTTCATGAAAATCTTAGCAGGATTCTGGAGCCCCTTGCAAATGCATTTGTTGCTCTGGGACATACATTAATAAGAGCAGCATAGCATCTGCTGTGTTTACAACACAATCAAATGTCAGACACCAGTAGATAGTGTTCTTCTGAAAAGTCATATATGCTTTAGTATTAAATGAACCGTTTCTTACTAAGAATGCTGCTGTTAAGTTCATTTTTTAAAAAATGGGTAACTCCATTCCAAGCTATTAAGGAACACAAATTGATTTTTGTAAGTTACACAGCTTGCAGCAGAGTTCAATTAATCCAGTTTAAATTCCTCTGCCAAGTGAATGTACGATTACCAATTTTAGTGTCTTCTCCACTTCTGCTGCTGTTCAGATTCCTTAAAAACAAAATCTGACTACCACATGTACATATCTGCATCTGGGAAGGAGCACAAATTTAAAAATGAAGCTTGTGTTTCATAGCTGAATTGTTGTATAAATGTATAATGAAAAATAGTTTTTTAAGAAAATGAATATGGATTTTTTGCCTGCAAATCTCTTCCTTCTGTCTTAAAGGACAGCCTGAAGGAAAATATTGCAGAACAGCTTTAACTACGCTTACCCAAAAGAGTTACAACACTGCTAGTTTGGAAACATACACCATTTGGAAGCACAAAGAAATTGCACTTATTACAAAAGTCATATAAAAGTAGTCTGAGGGAGAATACTCCAGAACATAAGCAGAAGGCAAGCTTCCAAAAAATTGTTGGTATAATGTGAGTTACTTCAAATGTTTACAATATTGCAGTTAGACAGGGAGTACAAGAGCTAATACAGATTAGCTCTTGCTCTGCCAGGGCTTCATTTGTACATCCAGCAAATGAAGAATTAGCAAATATGATTTTTACTTGCACGTTTGTCTCCTTTGACCAAACACCAAAATAAATATGTACCCCCCCCCCCACACACACACACTGTTATGGTAATATTATCAAACTGGCAGCTTCCTGGAGATGGTGGTGGTGGTGATGATGATGACACAAAATTAGAAAAAACATTGACCTTCAGGGTGTTCCCCTCACCAGAAGTCACACTGATTTTTCCTTTTTTGTTTTGTTTTATTTATAATCCAGAGGTTAACTCTGCATTAAAAATTCTGGCAGATGGCATTGGGCTACAGAACTCCCAGCTAAGTATTTTTACACCTCTGTGATGCTCCTCAGAGAGTGAGGTGCCCTTCACATAGCTAGAATTTCACCTCTGTCTTACCTTGCTTGGACTACCTGAGGCATACTGGGACCATCCTTCACATGTGTGTCTCATGTATATATTTGTTTGACTGCTCACCATAAAGGTGACCTTGGCTTTCATGACAACAGAACTGCATACTGGAAGAAAATGTTAGATGGCGGATGACAAAGGAGGATGTTCCCTTCCTTTTCCCTTAAATCCTCGTTAAATTACAATTGTAGGTAAGGAGGATACTTTACCTGCAGTAATTTACCTAGTATTCATACATATTTTCAAGGAAGCACACAGTTGCACAGATGCAATATCACAAACCAGCCATCTCCTATGGGCATATATTGAAGGGCATAAATTACCCACAACCAAGGAAAAAAACCCTCAATTTAGTAGGCAAAAGCTTTATGTTATCCTCTGTTGTCCCTCTTATTAGTCAATCTTATTGTATGATGATCCTATGTGTCAGATCTGTGTTATTGCTTGATAGCTTGCTGTTAGTACTTTATTCCCTTCTCTGCTAAGACATTTGGATGTATTTGTCATGTGGACTGGAGCATTTAAGTTGTAAGCAATCATAGTCAGAACATACAATAGTACAGCTTACATTCCCACCCTTTAGAAAGCTGTAAAGCATACTGATTTCTTTCTTGAAGTAGTAACAATGCAGGTGGCCTTCTGTAGCCATACTCTTATTAACTATGGGTTAATATACCCATAATAGCTAAATAGATAGCAGACTCTGTTACTGCAGTAAGATTTCAATTGTGGAGAAGGAAACCCCTAATTGAGAAGTTGGTTCTGGAGCCATTAATGATGTTCTTCCTCCCTTAACCATCATCTCCCCAATGTATTTGTTCCTCTTTCTCCTTGTTTGGTTGCAGCACATCAAGTCAGACCATTCACAAGGCTCCAGGTGGCTTCCTCAGGGCCACCAACCTTCAAAGCAGCTCACTCAGCTGGTGATGAAAGAAGTTGCCTGGGGATGCCATAGGGTTCATACTAGCTTCTCTGCATAGCTTATTCAGAAGTTGGAAGGTCCTGGATGCTAGTGCTACCTACAGCTTATTCCAATGACTGCATAGTGCTTATGGTTGGGCTGGTCCTCATTCCCTTAAAGCAGGGTTCCTCAACCTTGGCGACTTGAAGATGTGTGGGCTTCAAATCCCAGAATTCCCCAGCTAGCATGGGTGGCTGGGGAATTCTGGGAGTTGAAGTCCACACATCTTCAAGTTGCCAAGGTTGAGGAACCCTGCCTTAAAGCCTCCAACCACAGCTTTGGTGATGGTGGTTGGTGCTGCTTCCAAAAGCAATCAGAGGACCACTCAGACCACATGTATCAGCATCAGCCCTGATCCAGTATTCAACCGGAAATCTGCGTGTTTACCCTTATGGTTTTCCATGCCATAGGTCTGGGGTTGTTTCACCCTTGGAACAAAAACACCCCTATCTTCCTTAGGGCCAGGCCTGTTCCTTCTAAGTTGCAAGGAAGTTTCACCTCTATGTTAACAATTTGGTTGGATGCAAATCCAAAATTGGGCCTTGATTCTTCAGAGACCATAAAAATTATTTCATTGGAGGCTTAAAAGCAAAGCTCCATGTTGAGGCAGACATGTCTGATTTTCAGATCTTCCCAGTATAGAAACAGGATGTATGAAGGCTCTAGTTTTTAGAATGAATAGTGTAGGTGGTTGAGAGAAATTAACAGTCCTTACTCCATACTATGTCACTTTATGCCGTATTCTCTGAAAACAAGAGTTCATACATCTGCCTATAACTTTGCACCCAATCCCGTCCATCCTTTTTTGTATGAAAAGAGGCAGAACCCATTTATAAACAAGCACAACATTTGAACATGCAGCTGAAAATTATACATGGAAAGTGGAAAGTTTTTGCAGTAAACGTTAAACTGGGTTAATGTGGTACAAGCAATAATGCTAATGTTTATAAATTCAGGTTACAGATACTTAAAGGTTATAACAGAAGTACTGTAATTGTAATTTTACACATATAAAAAGCCATTTGTAGTTGTAGGCAGAGTCCTGTCTGCCACTTACTCTAGATGCAGAAGTAATAAGAAAGTAACATTAATTACTCTTAATTACTGTCTAGGGTTTTAGTGCAAAAATTAATGTGACCTGTGGAATAAGAAGCAGCAGACATTCTCTCTTCTGTGTCTGCTCAGCTTATTTTTTCTTTAAAGGGAACTCCATTGATATTAAGAATAAACAAAAAAGAAAGAAAGAAAAATACTAGAGGTACTAGAGTTTGAATCTCTTACATGCACTACCACACTAGAACTAACATCTGTAGCTAGAAGCAATTTCTTCCCAAGTTGAAGGATTCAGTGAAAGCAATTTAGGTATTGGAAGTTGCACTGAACTTTACATGCTATTTACACTCTACAAAGATAATACAAGTCCAGTAAATGTAATTGTAAAACAATGAGCATTGTTCACTCACAGATTTTAGGAAAAGCTGCTTGAGTCCTACAAAAGACTGCTAAGCCTACATGCAGGCCTAAATGAGATTCACAGGTAAAGCATAAGCAAACTGAGGTGCATTGTTTAGGGGCAGGATATTCAGCTGAGGCATTCAGGGTAAATTGCCTTATGCCAGGTCTCTTTGGCCACATAATCTAGGAATCTTGTGCCATTTAAAAGTTTTGGACAAAGCCTTCACAGTGCCCAATTGTTGAAAGTTGATCCAAAACATCTGGAATGCATCAGGTTACCTGCCCTAGATCTAGCCTGCATTGATTAGTGCTTTACTCTGCTTGGCAAAATGATCTCCCTTCGTTTCCAATCTATTTACAAAAAAATAAACAACAACACAGAATTGGGGATGAGGTGGATTAAATTTCAGATCTCTGCATGCAAAACAGGAACTGTGGCATCCTCAGATTAAGAGGATCCAATGCAACAGGTGCTAGGAATAAATCCTGCTAGAGAATTAGGACAGCGACCGCTAGTTAAAATAGACAATCCTGAGGTAGATGACGAAATAAGACAATTTCCCTTAGTACTATAAGGTATGTAGCTGGGTTGGCTTACAAACACTATGAATTTCTCAGTCTCAAGTGAACAAAAAGATTAGTTAGTAGTAAATATTGTCCTAGGTAGTATGAATGAGAGCAATGATTTATGTAAAGTATGTGCATGCATGATGGGTACTGTGTGATGGGCTTTAAAAATGTTTTCATAGCGGTTTTTCTAGGCATGAGAGTCATTTTCTGTGAGGAGGTAAAGTTAACTCTGATCTCAATTTATACAAACTTTACAGGTTTATATAAAAAAGAAAAGTGCATTGTATCACAAAATTATAGAGTAGAACTTCTAATAATTTCTGAGATACTGGGAAATAGAACCTGTCTTCAGCAATATGATCCTTTTGAGTACATGAAAAAATATTATTATGGGGAATAGTACAGACCATAAGATCAGAAATGCAACAAGAATCTACAGGCTGCCAAAAAAAAAAAAAAGCAGTCTGTTTGATTTTCAGACCTTGGAAATCACAATATACAATAGATATGAAAACCCTGCACCCCCCCCCCAAAGATAATTTATCCAACAGTAGTGATAGGTTATTTGGACAAAGACCTTACCCCGTCTCCCCAAATCTCTGTTGAATTTTTGAATACAATCCATATTAATCCACAGGTTACTGATGTATTATTTATTTATTTGTCCAATTTATATAGCTGCCCATTTCCCTTTTACAAGCAACTCTAGGTGCCTTAAAACAAAGTTAAAACAGTAATAAATACCTAAAAAACACTCTAATTATTAACCATTAAAACATCAAAAATGATAAAAACCGAGCTAAAACAAAAGTAGACGAAGGAATGTTAATAATAACAGAGCCACCTCACTAGCTCACCCATCCCCTGGGGTCTGCAGGCCTGCTGACATAACCAAGTCTTGACGGACCTTTGGAAGCTCAGAAGCGACGAGGCCAACCTCACCTCAGGGGACAGAAGGTTCCACA
Source organism: Python bivittatus (assembly GCF_059951505.1). Taxonomy (NCBI): domain Eukaryota; kingdom Metazoa; phylum Chordata; class Lepidosauria; order Squamata; family Pythonidae; genus Python; species Python bivittatus. The sequence goes on from NW_028277035.1 coordinate 66,531,503, forward strand.
ATGGAGGCACAACTCCAGAAAAGGCCCGCTGCTTAAGGCCCACTAAATGTAGCTCCCCAGTTGACAGGACCCGTAACATGCCTTCTCTGCTGGATCTGGTGGGATGGGCAGATGAAATTGGGAATAAGTGGTCCCTCAAGTAACCTGGCTCCATGTCATGAAAAGCTTTAAAGTTCAACACCAGCCCCTTGAATTGGACCCAAAAACAAACTGGTAACCAATGCAGCTCATGAAGAAGAGTGTTATACGTGTGTTGTATGAGAAATGCACATAACTGCTCCTGCCGATGCATTTTGTACCACCTGAAGTTTCTGGATAGTCTTCACGTATACCTTAAATCATCTCCCATTTGTATTTCTCCCACATGAAAAAACAGCTATTGTGATCATTAGCATGTCATTTATTTATACTAATTAATTATAATGCATATTAATTTTCAACTGATTGATTCTCAATTTGCACAGAAGTCTTATGTTTTTAAGTTCAAACTAAGAAAAATCAATTCAATCTAGGGGGGCTGACTTAAAAGCTACTACAGTACTCTGAGGACCATTTCCCCTCTATATAAATGGAACATATGTGATGCAGAGCTTCATCATAAGATTCTGAAAATCCTCAAGTGACCCAGAATTGCTGAAGTCTCTACAGTGAGAGACTGCCAACACCTCATTTGCTTTGTTGGCTTCAAACCTGGAGGCACATTACAATGAAATGACCAAGCGCCAAATATTTAAAAATAAAACCTGACACAAGTATTTCAGAAAGCCTCCAATGATAGCTTTTCTTTTCTAGGAGGAAAAAAATACCACCCTATATTTCAGGAAGTAAGAAGACCTTGGTGTAGAAATGGTTGAACATGCCTAGATACTGTACCTGATATCTGGGTTATCACTGGGAATGAGACATCACTCCACCCCGGTGAGGTGCCAGAGAAGTATGGCAGCGGGGGACGGGGTGGTGAATAATCAGAGAATGCAGAACAGGCCTGTCTGCAAATAAAGGAAATAGCAGGCTAGGCCACAAAGATTTTGCAAAGAGCCAAGCAACAACAGCCTCACTTTTGCAGCTTGTCAAATTGTCTTTACTGTTTCTTATCTTTCTACTGGGTGGGATTGGTTTCCAGGCTCCATTAATCATTCTGTTTTGCAAACCTTTGACCTTCATATAATGAAGCAAGTACACAGTTTAAAAAAAAAAAGACTTTAAACCTATGCTATATTTTGGGGAGTGAATGTCCTTCTAAGGAAGAGACAAAATTAGAAACTTCCCCCCCCCCCCGCCAGAGGTTATGCGTAATTAAGCAGATTCCCCTCAAAATGATGTGGTTCATCCCTCCAAGGATGGGGGAAAGAGACAGAATTCTCAGAATGCAGTTTTAACTTGGAAGGTTATTGCTCATACATGTTAGGAATTGCTTTGCCTCAGATTGATGGGCAGTTTATTAGCAATATACATTTACGTAGGTACAGTACAATGGCAAAATAAACAATATGAAGTAATTCTGAGAAGCAGATTGATTCTCTCTGTCTGTCCTTTATGATGACATTGTTTATCTGTTGCTTTGTACAGACATAATGGGTATATTGCCAGTTTTAGGTCTCATCGTATTTCATTGGGGGGAATGTGCAATATTTTATGTATTTATCTAAATTTCTTAACAGTATTTAGATAAATACATAAAATATTGCACATTCCATTTCTTAAATGGTAGAAGATAAGTGAGAAGAATGTTGTTTCTCCTCTGTCATCTCTCAACATTTTTATATGTTTTGTCTTAAGTTTTTAAGTCTAGATATTTAATATCCAATGCTCTGAGCGTCCGGTTGGGTTACAGAGCATGACACCTACAAAACTACATCCAAAAATAATAGTAGTTACAGACATAATCCTGGCCTTTGCTTTAAATCCACCCATAACTGAGACTGCCCAGATTATCAACGACGGAGCCAGAAGTTTTTAAAGATATTGATTCTTTTCCTTAGGATTCAGCAACAATATTTTATTCCTGGGATAATGTTATTTAACTTCCAGCTAATATGTACCATTCTCATTCTTAGTAAGATTCTTATGCTGATATCACAGGCTTTCATTATCATGCCCTAGTCAGCCCCATGGTAAATTACAACCAGAATCCCAGCACCAAGCGGTTGCCAGGGGTGTCCATGGGTGCAGGGGAGGGGGAGGGGAAATCAAGAAGACAAAATGGCATCTCGACTGTGTAGCCCCGCCTTTTTTGTTTGCACATCGATGTCATATGCTTATACAAAGGCATTTGATTGTGTGGCTGTGGCCACCATCTTGACTTTCTTGAACCTCCCACCATGGAGATCCCTGACTGTAGCAAGCAGGAGTGTTCCCTTAGAGTAGTAGGCTGGAGATCTCAAGCCAGTTCTCCCCAAACTCTCTAAATCTTCACAGCCTACTCCCAGTTCCTGCCCGTGGATAATGCCATCATCTGTCTTCCAAGGGGGCACCGCACTTAGTTCCTCCTCCCAACCTCCAATGTGTGAGAGAGATAGGACTCCCACCCCCTGCTGCCTTTCTGATGAAGAAAAAGATTAACAAGTTGAAATACTGAAATAATTGTTACAGCGCCATTGCTTGGCCATAGAGCATCAAAACATGTAACCACAGGTATCAGGCCTACTCTTTTCCCTACTCCCCCTTGCTTGGGGATAGAATGATCTCGTAAGAGATAGAGAAAAATGAAACTTTAGGTATGTGTGTGCGGGCATGTGTGTGTATATACTGTATATGTACAGACACACTTTTAACTTAAAATGGCAAATATGCAGTGTCACAGGAACTGGAGGATGGCACTGCCCAATTTTTTACAATATACCTCTGGCAAATTGGTAAAACTAAAAACAAAACAAAAACGAAGCAAAAAACCACAAGATGGCATTAATCTGTTACAGCACTCAGAGAATTTCTCAGGTAAAAATTACGCTCTCAGGAGATTTGAAAGGAAGGAAGTATCCTCATGCACAATCAGAGTAGTGCATAAGAGACTTTCTCCCAGCCCAGGAAAGACTGGGGGTTGGGACGCAGAGAATGACGTTTCCTCCAGCACCTCTAAAGTCAGAGGTGTCCCTCCCCTAATACCTTTTCCTAAAATGGTAAAGACCATCCTAGGAAGATTTCTCTAATGGTAGCAGATGATATATAAAAATAGGGATAAATAAAAATAAATACACAAGCACTAAGCTTGTACACAGATTCTGTCTAAACAGTATTGGCCTTAAGCAGACAGACTAAAGAAGTTACCTTTAACATAGCTTTATACCACTCAGGGTCCTTTGGAGTTGGGCGGCTTATAAATTCAAATAGATAATAAAATAATAATAAATAATAGCTTTAGCTATTTTTAAAAGACAGCCTGAATCTTATCTTTGGACCTCTCCCAGGTAATTTCAGCTATTAGACCTGTTGGCAGTGGTGGGGGAGGGTCAAAACGGTCAGTATGACACCTGCAACCATGTGTTCGAAGTCCCACTCCTTTTTTGCAGGCACAGCAATTCTTTCTGCCTTTGTCTTTTGAAAGAACAAACTGTTTTCTCTAGGAAGAGGGGGACTAGGGGATTCTCCTGAGTATAGGTGCTGAAGCCTAAGCCCAGAGAAAGGCGTGTATTCCAGCTCAGATTTTGAGTAGCATCTAGACTGGCAGGTAGGTTGCAATATTGCGAATGCTGGCTTTCTGTTCACCATATGAACTTTTTGGGTTGAGCTTAGGGAGGTTGTTTTATAATTATGATACTAAACTGATAAGAACATATACTACATTTGATTGTTGCGTGGGATTTTGGTTTATACATTTTTTAAACCAGTTTAAGTCTAAGGTCTGTGTGCCTCCAGTTTCACTTTCTATAACGTTGCTTCCAACTGACATTAGTAGCCAGTGGGGAAGAACCAGAGTGGTAAATTCTTGAATAATTGATAACTAAAGTTGTTGTGGCATTTCCTGTGGTTTGTAGTTGCGATATGCATGTGGAGGAAATCGTTTTTTGCAATAGTCTTTGTTTCTTCCAACAAATCTTTTGCTGACCAGTGTTCTGATAGTGTATCTTTTCTAATAATGAGAATTGGTGTTCAATTATCTACAGGCCTGTAGACTGTTATTTGAATTTTTATTATATGTTTACAGTTTTGAATGTCATTGTTGTAACTTACCACATTTTATTTGTTTGTTTAATGTATTAAGAGTGTTTGTGACTTAGCTGTGAAAAAATATCCCAAATCCCTGACTGCATTATTTTTTTAAAACACGTTTAGGAATGTTTTATTTCCAAGATCTTTTGTTTGACTTGTCTTAGTGCAACTTATCTATTGCATACTTCCCAATTCTATACATAAACCAATATATGAGAATCATACTGTACTGAGTTTTACAATGTCATTTCCCAATTATAAAGAATAGTACAAAATACATGTTTTAATGGATTGTGAGTACAAAGCAAATTGGGAGAAATGTGAATGTTTATAGTGGTAAATAATAATATACAAAATACATCTTACAGAAAATTTCTCACTCACTCAGAGTATCAGGAAAAATGCATACAATAGTGGATACTATGATAATAATAATAACAACCCCCAAACCCATATCAACATTTTATACATTTTTTTACATAACAGATCTGTGAATAGATTACACCTATCTAAAGTTTGGAAACTGAGAAACTGAGGCAAATTGACATATTCACTTGTTCTTATCTAAAATATACCTGACATAAGGAAGAACAGTAGGGATCTTCACTTCATCAACTATTTCTGGGAGAAATAAGAATCTGTTCTAAAAATCCCATATGACTGACTGAATGCCTGCCTCCCTGCCTGCCTCCCTCCCTACCTACCTACAGCTGCCCCTGACAAGGAACTCCAGTTGGCATACAAAGAGGGTTAAAAACACATCATAATAACACAAACAAAGAACCAACATGATAAAAATAACTGGCTGTGGGGAAGACAAAAATTTCCATCACATAACACTTCAGTGGATTAAGAAATTGTCCTGGCCAGAGCCAGATCTTTAAGCTTTTCCTAAACAACAGCAAGATTGGACCCATTTGGATCTGAAATGTGGGGAATGCTATTCCAGAGGGCAGTCACAGTAAAAGAGAACACACATCTCTTGGTTCCCATGAGATTATATTTTGGTGGTGATGGGACAGCATCTTATATTTCCATTTGTTGTGAAAAAGATGAACATATCTCTAATCCCGCATAGTACATGTCACCATCTCCCAACACCCCACCTTTTCAGCCTTTCTTTTTTAAAGAACTTTTCTTTTTACTTCCTCTGAGGGGCCAACATCCACTTCTCTTCAGTTCTGCAATAAGAATGGCAATGCTGTTATTCTATGCATTGGAGGCACTTTTCCTCTAGTATGTGAGAATGGGATATTGTCTTAAGGGGGTTGGACATAGCTAGTATAAGAGGAGTGCTGAAGGTAGGACCAGCTGAAAAAAAATCATCTCGAAAGACCCTTAAATTCTGAGGAAGAGAAGTTTACTAAAGTAACGGGGCTTGACTAGGCAGAGAGTCAGAACAGCTTCTCTCAGCAACATTCAGACAGCAGGGACTGAACTCTCTGAGAAGGAAGAATACAAAACACTTGCTACTGGGCTAAAAAGTATCTAGCAACCATTACTAAAATTCAGTGGCAGACTCAGCATTAAGAACTTGATAGCTGAAGAATCTGTACCACCGACATCTCCCCTTTCCCAGAAAACTGTCTCTGGACACTGTCGTCATTCTCAGAGTTCATTTCCTGGTTAAACAAACAGCCATTAAACAACATAAGACGGGGCAACGCCTAGAGACACTGTCTCAGAAGTCCCTAGACAGGCCACGTGACTCCAGGGGTCCCAGTGTTTTGACTTTTGCCTGAAGACAAATTAATCACTAATAGAATTACTAACTGTGACAAAGTGTATACAAGAAAGGAGAGTGAACCTCAGGCAGCATGAAATATGCTCTACTCCTTGGCAGCTCTAGGCCAAGCCCATCAATAGAGGACGTGCAGAGTGGCCATTGTTGCTGCCTCTTGCATTTCGTGATGTTTGGCACCACAGCAAATGAACTTCCTCTGGACCCATGTATATGTGTATGTTATCTGCATGCATATACATTGTTATTTGGAAAGACTTAAACCCTAATAATATGTTAGGCCTATTGAAATATTTGAGAGGCTCTGTTTATGTTCTATTTAATGTGTGATTCCTTAGTGTATGGTAGGCACTGACAGCTTTTTCTTATCCAGGATCATGAGAAAATTAAATTTCATAACCGATCACGAAATCAAAAAATATTATGGCTAATTGAAAACCCGTTTTCTTCATACAACCTTCTACTAGTAGATCAAATACTCAAATATATCAAAAACTCAATGAATGCTGACATTTAATAGTAGTTCTTCAGATTTTAAGAAGTCAAAAGAAACATACAGCTTTTCTGTCACTTATCTCTGGTAAATCCCTTTTTATTCCAGTTTTGCTATTTATAGGTTGCCTTTTTTCAGGGTTTTTAGTAGAAGCTCCTAGTATTGCCATTGCATTCATCAAGCATGAATTATGTCTCTAAAGTGTCTAAGTTAAATGTCCCAGTTGGGGAATGGGTGCATTTTTACTTTGGTGCACATCCAGGTGCAAGCTCACAGATTAACACATTTTTCTGTACTTATATAGCACCTTCTGATTTAAAGATAAAGTATTATTCCAGTAGCTGATTGTAAAATAACATCTAGCCAAAAAAAACTGAGTTGGACTTTCATCTATTTGTAGCTGGTCTTGGTATCAGAACTGGGATGTCATCAAACCTGAAAAGCTAACAAATGCCTACAGTGAATGATACAATTTCATCTCCACTGCCATCGCTTAATAATTAAATGTCATATTAAAATATAATATAAACTATGATTGGTTTGTAATGTTTAAATTAAGGATCATGACATATTTCAGACATTTATCAAAATATGTTAAGTATTTTATGACTTACCAGGGACCATAGGATTGTATATAAAAATATCTCAAATTTTGAAAAAGTTTTTTTTTCTAGAAGTGCATCTACGTTTCTTTCTTCCTTCTTATAGAAAGGTAACTGGTTTACTTACAGGTAACTGGCTGTATCTAAATTAATTGTTTTATTAGCTTATTTGTAAATTTTTCAACGTGGAGGTTTTCAGTGCTATGACTGCAGTTTGATCTTTAGGAATTAATTCTTAATTTTCTTTGAAAGATAAAAACAAAAAGTGCTAGGATAGTTTATTGGTCCTTTATTGTTGATTCTTAGTCATGCTTATGGTATATGAAAACAGATGATCACCTAATTTTCATATGACAAGAGCAACAAAATAACTAACAAATCTTTTATATTCTTTAAGCTGACAGGTTGCAAAAGTATGAAACAACAGTAACTTTAGCTTGATTTGCAGGGAAATGTCTAATGTTTAAGGTCAGGCTTAATAATTTCAATAATTCATGCATGAGGAACTGTCTTTGAAGGTGGCCTGGAAACTTCAGCTAATGAATAATATTGACGTGGTGGTTCAACTGGGAAGAAGCTCTGTGAACATACTACACTACTAATTCCTTGCCTTCACTAGCTTCTGATTTGTTTCTGAGATGGGTTGAGTGTGATGAGTAAAGCACTAAATGGTTTGAAATGTCAAAACCTAAAATAAAATAATTTCCTATATATTTCTGCTTACAACTGAAGGTCAATTTCCCTTAGTTTCCCCTCAAATTAGTATATAATTGGTGGCTATGAAAGATAAAGGCAATTCTCAAGTTGTGGAATACCCTCCTCTCATTCAAGAGAGGATTGCTTGGTACCCACATCACCATTCTTGTGGCATCAGGTAAAAAGTTATTTCTTTTTCTCTCTCAAGTTTTTAATATCAATAGCATTTCCAAAACTCTTACGTTTAATCCAGTGTTGTGCTCCTTTTTCATTATAAAGTGGTTTGCTGTGTTTAATATTTCTTCTATTACACAGGATTTTAGGTTTCCCTGGGAAATATACAAATTAGTTTAAAACATATTATAAAGAAACTAAAAATGCAATTAAAAACATTTTTATCTCACACAATAAGGAGATACAATCAACATGAGTGAAAAAGGCAATAAATAGAGCACAAAATCACAATAATAAAAGTGGCAATAAAGGAATGTGAAATTCTAAAATCACATTTTTCTCCAATGCCAGGGAGAACAAAAAGGTCTAAATTTGTTGGTTTGTTTCTTTATTTGGTGTTTTTATCCACCACAATTGAGAAAGTCTTGGTGCATTGCTCTGTCCCCAGCTCAGCAGGTTTGGGTCACAGGTTCTTTTCAATTTGGAAGCAATGATCACACCAGTATGAACACTTAAGGCTTTATTCCAAGGCAGTATAAGAAAATAACATAACATGAGACAGCAATCAAAGAATATGTAAGAATACGGTAAGCCAAAGAAAGATCTTACGTCCCTCTGCCAGTCCCCAAAGAAATGATGGCTGGATGGATCCTTTCAAAGCCAGCGAATATGCAGCACTCCTTTAGTAAAGTCTGCATTGAAATTTCATCCCATGGGGTTTTCAGACTAGCTTATATAGGCTTTGAACAGGTAATTAAGTGTACCTGTTTTTCAATGGCCTTATCTCACTGGAGTTTGTAAGGACAAAGAGGATGAAATCATCAAGGTTAAGGACTATCAGCTTCTAAAGGCATTTGGATTGAAGATGGGAAAGAGCATCCTATTCTACAAAGGTGTACCATCAAGGACATGGCAAAACAAAGGATAACCCAAATATAAACCTTTAGTGATTAAAATAAATGCTTGCTTATTTCTATATTATATACTCAGCCATTACATGGGAATATAAGTTCTGTGCATGATACATCTAAGGGAAAGAGGTATATACACACTATCCAATTCTTTCTCACCAATCTTCCAATATCAGCACTACACTTGGCAGCAGGGGCATTCATTGGGGGGGGTGTCGGGGGGGAGAGGAAAAAAGTCAAGATGTTAATTATGACTGCAAATCTAGGCCCCTACCCTGTTTTAACACGTATTCTGTGGGTACAAAAAGGGTGAGATTTCAACCACCTTGTTGCACCCACTGTCTTTATTTTTTGATACCCCCACCACCACCATGGATGTCCCTGCTTAGCAGGTTATAATCATGCCATTAAAACCTTCATGATACAAAAAACATTAAATAAGCAGTCATAAAAAATAAAAAGTTTAAAAACATAAAAATAAAAATCCTAGAACAACTAACCAAAAGCTAAAAATAGAGTTAGGATCAATTAAGAATCAAAGTCCCTCTTAAATAATTTTGTTTTCAGCAATTTTCTAAAACCTAGTAAGGTTTTAATTAAAGGTTTTAATAAGGCTTAGGTAAAGAGTTCCATAATCCTGGTGCTGCAATGGAAAATGGGCCTTCATTTCTCTTACCTCATGGCAATGGGGAACCACTAGCAGATTCTCTCAGGAGCTCTGTCTCCCTCAGGTCAAGAAAAAAGAGGTAGGAGAGGTGCCAGCAGAGCCTCTCTGGAGAAGACATTGCACAGATGTGATGCCCCCAGAGAAAAGACCCCTTCTCTTAGACCACCATAAACCTTGTTTTATTTGGTGATGGGCCCTGGAAAAAGGCCTCGGCTAAACATATTAGGATTCAGGGAGGTACATTTTTATTGCACTGTACTTTGGTTTTATATTTGTACATCACCTACAGTCTTTATTGTATGAAACCACTACTACTAATAATAATCTGAGAATTCTAGACCACCAAATCCAAACTGTTTACAAACTTTTGCCCTCATTTGTTTTGCTTTTAACAGAAAGAAGGGCAATCCAGAGCCCAACTTGTCGCCCAGGAACTTGTGTCATCAGAAAAAATGTGAGTCTATCAGCTTTTTAAAAATCTTAGGAACCATGCAGTGCATTCCACTTTGATTCATTCAGCTCTAGCTGGTTGGCAATTTAGTAAAATATCATCTCTTTTTCACAGGTATGTGGAGATGCTCCGGCTGTTACATACGGTAAGTAAATCATTTTAATTGTTGAAAACTAATTGCCCTCTTACTTAGCAATAATTTAGGAGACAGAAGAACCACTGAGGAGGCTGAGGTGAATTCTGTAAGGGGCAGCTTGTCATGCAAAAGTGCTTACTGAGCCATTGCAATGAAATCTGTCTCATGATAGGAAAAAAAATATATGATCCTCAGTGTGTGCCGAAGTCTAGAATTCTGCATCAGAAAGAATGGATTATTGGCCGCACAACTTGCCTAAGAGAATAATTTTCTTGAAAACTAATTCATGGAGGGAGGAGGAAAAACTGAGATGGTGACTACCACTGACTCAGAGAGATAAGGTTGGAAAGAGCCATATAGTTGGGCATCCAGTTGTATAAATTATGATACCTACTCTAAGTTTTGGATAAGAAGAGGTAATATTTTATTAGAGTTGTTTCCTTAGGCATTGGGTACCCTCTACAAATTAGCCTTCTATCTCAGACATGTTTTGTATAGTTGAGAAAAAACATTCAGCTGACGTTCAGACTATCAACTCCCACTTGGATTCAGGAGTTTTGCTATTCATCCAGGAACCAAAAGCAAATAATCCTGCATTTAGTCATTTTCTAATTTTGCAGCAGTGGAAATATGAGTTTCTTCTCTATAAAAATAAAACAAAATGCAACATCAAATGTCCTACTATTAATTGATTAATCAGTTAACTTAATGAACTGATTCAGGCTACATCCCAAAGCACATTCACTAGGAAGTATACTTCATTGGTTTCAGTAAGACTTACTTCTGATACATAGGATTGCAATGAAAATCCATAGAACAGAGTTCTTATAGAACATGTTTCCCTGATGTTAATTGACGTGGCAGTCAATTTTGTTAAATTAATGTAAGCAAACTAAATATTATTGGGGAAATAATCTTGCCCACATTATCTGTCATAATCAGATGGGGATGTAATATTGCTTTATTTATAGTGATGTCAATGTCTCTCCCAAATGTCAGTGCCTGAAATAAGTATGTGAACTAAAATGTAATTTGGTGCTTGCCTTTTTGCCTGAATTCCATAATTTCACTATCTTATTAGCTGTTCTTTGCCACAAGACCCCATCTGAGGTAGTACGATCTTTTCTGGTGAAAATTCTGAATTTTGTTTACTGCTGACTTCCTTTACTTCTGCCTCAATTCATGAAATCTCCAAGAATCTGTGTGCGCTACAGTGCTGCTCAAGTATCACATTGTTGAAAAAAGAGGTAATAAATATTAGCTGGAATTCAAGCATGCTAACATTTTGGCTGAGAGAAGCTGGTGACAATTTATTCCTTTGTTCTTGCGAATCTTCCACAAATACAATAAGGTCAACTTCTGCTGACAACTTTTAAGTCTCTCTTGACCAGCCTACCAAATACATAGATATCTAAGGGATATACTGAGTGTCAACTAGCCAGAAGATCCAAAAGTTTAGAGAATTGGTCAAGCAAAGATGGATAACATACTATAACCATGGAATTGTTGGGAGGACTGCCTCGTGTCCCCCTACACCTAAGGTGCAATCACCTTCTGTGCGATGGGCACTAATATTAGCAAAAACAAAGAGCAGTTCTCAAAAAGAAAAATAGCTAGACTAATCAATGACATATTCTTGGCATAAGGACGTTGTTTCACTGATTATTTTCTGAGCTCGGACAACAAACTAAAGCAAACTACAGGTAGCTCCTAATCCCTTTTTGCAGTCCTTCGAGCCTTCCATGAGCTCCAGGTGCAAAAATGCAGACAGGGCACCCCAAAAAGTAGGGAGCAACTTACTGATCTTTTGAAGATAACTAGCAGCTGCCATCCTTTTTGTTAAAAAAAAAAAAACCTAAGTGGGGCATTGAAAATCTAGGCATGGACAGGTCTGAAAATACACTCTCAACATTTGGCAGCCAGATATGAAAGAATGGTAGCAAATCCTTCACTGTTCTGTAGAAAAAAGAGAGAAGAAAAAATAACATGCCAAGCCTAATGACCAAACGAATGCTCTAAAAATGGGATGAAAATCCTGCCCCTTCACCATTTCATGTTGTCGTTGCAGCACGACCACATCCCCTTCAGCCATCAGCAGCTGAAAAAATGGTGGCTGCAGCCATGAAAACCTCTGAGCATTCCAAACTTCCAGTGAGAAAATTACTGTAGAGGACAGTTCCATGATATTTTGAAGCTTCAAATTTAAATTAATCTGGTTAGCCTTTTTATCCATGCTGATTCAAGAAACTTAGGTGATAAAAACAAATGATGATTCTTTGCTCCCATGGAGAAAATGGACAGGGGTAAGCTTTTCTCCTTCTTTCCATGATCATGTTCATCCTGTGAAGCTGGTTAAAAAGATATTTAGAACGAAGGAAAGCATTATTTGCCATGGCACCTAATTAACTTGGGGGACTTACTATCACAAGAGATGGGGATGGCCACTAACTTGGATGGCTTTAAAAAAGGATTGGACAAATTCACAGAGGATAGATCTGTTAAAGACTGATAGTGTTGAAGATTCTAGGTTATTTCCAAGTTGGGAGACCATACTTTCAAATACCAGTTGCAGGGGAACCATGGTGAGAAAGAGATGTGCCTCCACCACCTGGAGAATCTCAAAGGCTACTGTGAGAAACAAAATGCTGGACTTTGTTGCACCATGTACTGAATCATTGTTCAAGACTAGTCTTATGTTCTTATACTGAAGATGGTGCAGAGACCCTTCTCTAGAACAGAAGCGGGGGGGGGGGGGGGCTTGTACAGAAGATATTATAGATTGAGACAACATGGCCCTTGCTATATAGTGCATGCTGTCTTAAGAATTACAAATCCTAGGACAGATTATACAGGCATTATATTCTATGGAGAGAATCTACTAAGGACTTGCAGCTATTAGGATCCAAAGCAGAAAAGGTGCTTTAGAGGGCACATGGGAACTCTCATTGCACCTTTGGTTCCAGCCAAAGAAAAGGTGTGCCTTTTTCAAGGTTTTCCACCTTAGTTCCAGATAGCTGCATATCCTTATCTACATTGTGAAACTGATAAGAAATCATTAAAATCTGATTCTCTGATAAGATCTGCTTTGAAATTGATAGAAAATAGGCATTCCCAAGGGAAAATAATGTCATTCTATAGACTGATTTGCCTGTGTGGAAAATGGAGGAGACAAAGCCTATCTGACAGTTTGCTAATGTTGCTTCGGCAGGAATCTACTTGTGATCAAGCACACACTTAATACACAATCATCTTTGTACAGATCTGCACAATCACAGGTATTAACGAACAAAACCTTTATAATAATGTTTCTAACATCTCCCCCGCTCACGCCACTATGTTGGTGAGTGTTTTGTGCCAAGTTGCTTAAAAATGTAGGAGTATGACATGTCTTTTTAAGGATCCTTAGGCATTTTTCATCCTTTCTTGTCAGCTACTTTTAGCGTGGGTAGTTTGTGTCAAGATTAGACACAATGGTCTGTTTTTGTGACCTTGCAACTGCAAAATAGATCTGTGTTGGGGGGGGAGGGGAAACCCAGTTGGGCAATCTTATTTTCCTTTCATTGTCATTCTTCTCTGCCAACATCACATTCTGGAAAGAAAAATATGGTTTTAAAAAGTTTTGCGTCTTCTGTTACATTGCAATAAAGAAAACAAAAGCACACCACACCCTGATTTGAAAGAAGAAAAGTATTATTTTCTTAAACTGTAAGGAACACCTTTTTCTGTCTGTCACCCCCTTCCTCCCTCCACACACACACACTAGAAGAGATCACCACCCCATTCAGCATTAACAGAAGAAGTTTGGCCTTTCAGCAGACCTTAATAGTTTGATTGATTGCCAAAATGATGACATTTACATACACCCACTCTGCTATTCAACTGAAAGACTGGAAACATTGTGTGAGCTTAAACTTTATATCAGTTGGCGTGGCTCAAAAATAAAGAGTTTGATGTTAATCTAGAAATTTAGCTGCTATTTATCCATTTTCAATTACTAGCTTTTAATAAGAACACTATAAATTGTGTGATTCACAGTAGGCAAACCTAGTTTCAAAAAGAGCATACTTAGAACAGCTCTAGGCATCATGTTTATTAAAGGATGACTGCAACATAAAGGACATATTTTCATGTGTACCATCATTGAAAGTGCTGTAGAGAGAATTTGCATCATCACCGGAAATCAACTAATGCAAGACTTTACAATGAAGTCAGTTGATATATTAAGCTGCCAAGCTGCATCAGTGATTAAATAATCAAATAACACAAATGAAAATCTGAGGCTAGCTTAACACTCCTACACATAAGACACCTTATACCAACTTTAAGAGTGTTCACAGCCCAGTGTGCTCTTTCTTCTATGTATAGAGATTCATATGGATCAAGGTACAAGGTCAAAGTATCTGATACAATTCCTACCAAAGAAAATTCTGATTCCATTAAAGAATAACTTAGGCATCATTTTTACACATGCCCACAGTAGTTCATTTTCTAGGGATTGGGGGTTGGGGTGGGAGGAACAGAGGGAGGGAGAATCAACATGTTTAAATTTAACAAAATGGTTCTTGTAATACACTTCCTGTTTCTAAAAGTGATGGCTGAGAAATGTACCAAGTGGAGATCTTAGAATTTCTTTGTCAGATGAAGGAAACTACACTATTGTTTTGCTGTTCTCTGGAATGTTTCCATAGTACTAGCTTGATTTGATGACCAAGAAAATAAATTGTCCCTGATTGTTTCACACTAACTGTATATTCGTTTACTGCTGTGCAGTTTTGTATGCTCACAGCTCTAACTGGCAATGTAATTAATAATAGTTCCAATAATAGTCTCCTTCGTAAAGAGGACATTATGATTACTTGTAGATTACTTGATTTTATGCAGGAAGAATATAGTCATAGGCAGTTGTTGCAAGCAACGCAAATGACTTCCCTTGAGGATACACTTCTGTTGCAGAGTGGCTGCATTTTCCAAGTGCTTAAATCACAGTAGTATATTCCATCTGGCTTCTTGTGCTTCAGCATGAGCATAGCGTTCCATAAGAGTGGGCTGTTAATCTCAGATGTTGCATATCCTGCTTTGTTGAATCAGATTTCTTTGTCATATAGTTTGGAAATATTTAATCTAAATTAAACATTAAATTGTGGGATAATGAAAGCAGGCTGTGGAGGCATCATCTGTATATTTTCCTCCTGGTTCAAGGACAGGGGGAAAGCATTTCAATATGGCCATGAGGAAGAGCTGTGTCCCAACCTAGCCTCTTCAATTTGTACAACATATATAGGCTGTTGAATCAGTGCATCAAGTATGCGTGACAACAAGCAGACAATGTTTTTTGGAAGCTATCCATACTTGAAATACTTTCCTTCTACAACAATTCATTAAACTTTTAGCCAAATAAAGTTCCTGAAACTCTGTTAATCTGCTTCTCAGTTTATATGTAGACTTATATAAAGTCATTACTAATTTGTCCTATTGATTTAAATGACTGTACTATAAGCATAAATTATTTGAGGGACCATCTCTTCCCAGTTACATCTACCCATCCCATCAAGTCCAGCAGAAGAGGTATGCTCTGGGTCCCGTCTGCAAAGGAGTTCTGCCTAGCGAGACCCAGGAGACGTGTCTGTTCTGCTGTAGCCCCTGCCCCCTGGAACATCATTCCCCTTCAGGTGAGGTTAGCCCCATCTCTGTTAGCCTTCTGGAAAGCCTTGAAAACATGGTTCTTCCATCAACCCTGGGAATCCCATAGTGAGCCTGCAAAGTGGTTGAATGAGGCTAAATGATGGTTGTCCTCCTGCTATTTTGGGGTTCTTTTATGTTCTATTCCCTTATGTTTTTATTTTTTATTTTTGTTGTTACTTATGTCTGATTTTTTTTTAGATTGTGAGATGGTTTTAATTGTTATTTTGCTTGTAAGCCACCCAGAGTCACTTTTTGTGAGATGGGTGGCTTTATTTATTTATTTATTAAATATGTATGCTGCCCTTCTCCCCCAGCAGGTAACTCTGCTAAATAAATAAATAAGTAGAACCGTCTCATTTTCTTCTACTTCAGCAAAATTGAATAGTTCCTTTAATGGTTCTAAATTTGAGGATAATGGGAGTATTCCAGTACTTAGACATTAATTAATTAATTAATTAATTAATTAATTAGTAATTAGACCTGCCAAATTACCTTTTCAGGATGAGATTTGCCTTAAAAGAGTCCAAATATTTAAAAAAAATTATAATATTGTTTTATAATTATTCAATACTGTCAATCATGCCAAGAATATTTATCTGATACTTGTTAACTATCAATGATGTCCACATTGATTATATTAGAATTCAATACCAATGGTGTAAATGAGACTGAACCAGCCTTAGATTTGCAGTCTTCCTCTGCTCTCTAGCCCAACACACACCCACACCCACACACATGAACATCTCTGTCATGAAGTTACTTTAATTTACATATAATAGCAGTTTGGTGTCATGCCTTAACCCACCTATTAAACTGTGATTAATCTCATTGAGCAGACCAATTTCAAACACTGATTTATAAAGATGTTTCTTTCAATAAACCATTAAGATTGACCACCATTTATTTTGGACATAATGCTAAATTATGGTTAACTGAAAATGGAAGGTAAAGTTTTTTATCTCCTTAAGGCCATGCCAGAGATGTAGAAGGAAAGGCATTCATAATGATTCATCTAATGATAAACCATTATTTTTATTGGCTGCATTTGTATAGCATGGTAAGACAGAATTCAGAATCCTAAGCACAAGTTACTGCATGTTGCCCAGTTATTCCTACAGGGTATATTCTGCTAAGCATGTCGAAGAAGCTCCTTCTGTCATTTTTTTTTAATCAGGACATACTGGAATCCTTGATGTGCCCCCCTTAAACCAGCCAGGAATTGGAAAGGAAGAATAAACCCAGGCCTTCTGACTCTGGATTTTAGGCAGCCAGAAAGTCAGTGTTCACATATCACAGCAAGCAAACCCTGGAAATGTCTTGGGTGCTTTGTTTAGCTGCTCCTATTGACAGAATGGTGCTCATTATTTTTGTATTATATTTTTATCCCATCTTTCATTCAGGAGTAACACGTGATATACATAGCGTTTCTGCCTTCTGTTTTTCCCCAGAATAACAGACCAAAAATCACCCAGTGAGGTTCTGTGATTAAGAACAGATTAAAATCAGGGTCTCTTCACTCCTAGTCCAACGCCTTAAGCAGTACACCACACTGGCACTCCCTAGCAGAAGTAGTGGAGCAGTTATAGTCAGCAACCATTACAAAATTCCAGTTATGGTTTCTCTGTATGCATTCATTTTATTTTTTAAAGCCTGCACGCATGCGCACGCACACACACACAACTTTTCAGGATAACAATTGTAAATAAAAATACAGTAACTATTATTGAAAAACAAACATAAACTCCTCATGGCCGCTGGGGGTGGACTGGGAAGGGTTCAACCATGCAGGCTCTAAATACGGTTGTCACTCACCTTCTTCCTCCTCTCTCCAAGGATCCTTCCCACAATTTCATTTTAACTGAACAAGTGTGAGAGCAAATTAAAAAGTCATAAATAGAGATTCTGACACCTCTGTATCTATCTGTACTATACCTTGTAAATGGCTGGATTCTAGAGATATAAAATAATAGTTACATGTTTTAAGGCAGAAATATTGATGTACTTTAAGCTGAATTGCATGAATGTTCAGAATATAACTTAATGACTTGAGTTCTTTCCTCCTACTTTATATCTAACAGGGAATTATATGGATTAGGAAAAAAGTGTTTTGTTTTACTGTGTTTTTCATATGATGGATTTGGAAGACTTTCTTGTACTATGATTGATCAGTTACTGGGGCTGCAGAAGTACTTTACCTTTGATTAATAGTTTCCTAGGCCTTCACTACTTTGGGCAACAAGATTATTTTTTTTCTTTTTCTTTTTCTTTTTAAACGGATGTTCATAGCGATTACTACGTTGCTTCAGATGTGGGAAATTAATCAAGGCAAAGTTGGCTATCCAGGCTGACGGAATTAAATCATTGATTTGAAAATGCATAATGACACAGCAATCAAGACAATTAATGATTAAATAAATTTGCTGAAGTTTTATGAGAAATCAAAGCTGGGTTTTCTTGTTACTAGCAATCATATTTAGTTCTCCAGAGTGATTTTGCAGACATGGGGCATTGGTTTATCGATTGCCAGTGATGTTATAAACATTAAAACTTTGGGACAGGGGGAAAAAAAACCTTCGAAAAATGAATGGATTTGAAATTTAAGTAGCAGTCAGCACCATTTCATGCATACGTTATGAGGTAAACACACTATTTACAAAGCCCAAGAAATCCAAGCATGTCTGTAGCATAAAGTTTAAACCCATAAGGGATGCATATGAAGCTGGGGCTTATGGGCTCAGTTTACACTTTTGCTGCAGTTCCTGGCTGTGCTCCATTACTGAGACTGACTTGACTCCATAGACGCTCTTGCTTGGTGGGGTGGAGGGGACCTGGCAAATGCGTGCCGCTGGGGGCCATTTTAAGCTGAACCTGACGTAACGGAGCATATGTATGCACACATGTATGTACAGATATATATATTTAAAGAATGTAATCAAAAAGAAATAAAAGATGTGCAAGAAGACTAAAAGGGTAAAATCCAAATAGTGGAATGTGGATAAGTAAACAAAAGTTTCAAACTATCATAAAAACGACAACTCAACAATGTATCATTAATTATAAAATTATAAAAATATATAGCTTTTTGAAGAAAAAAACTGAAAATTCTACTTAATCCTAAACTCAAGAGGTCTAGTTAATGCACTGCTGTATATATCACTAACTGAAAAGATTTTGGAGGATTTTAAATACAGTACAGCCTTCTCTGCCATTTGGAAGAGGCAAGTTGTGAAAACTGAGATTGTTTTGTGCAGCCGTCTCCTTGTTCCTCTTACTTCCGGAGCAGCTGTTTGCCAGCAAACAGGTGTTCTTATTACAGCTCCCGGGGACAGGGGAAGATACAAAGCTCACCTGGTTGTGGTGGGGGGTGGGGGGGATTGCAGGGTCCAACCCATAAGTCAAGATGGTGCTCATAGCAGCTCTATCAAATCCCTGCTCCTTTTGTAGGTACACTGACATGACATGCACAGAGATGGGGCTTTGATCATGCTATCTTGACCCCATCAAATTCCCCTGAAGGTGCTACTGGCCCCACCACTCTCCTTGTCCTTTCCTTGCTGCTTTTGTTTTCACAGTGAGGAAAAAAACTGTGGTGACTATGTGGAAGGAACGGTAGCAGGTTGCTGTGGTGCCTTTGCTTCACAAGAGAGAAGGGAATCATGAACTGGGATGAGTTCCTGCCAATGAGAAACCACTAGCCTGCAGCTCTGGAAGAAGTACTTTGGTCCTGCAAGATCTCTCTCCTCTACATTAAAGTAGTCTAATTTTTTTCAAATGTTTGAGCCTGAAAAAAAAGGTGTTGCCTTGCGAGTTGCATTAATTTTAATAAGTGGATTCCTTAAAGTAGTGTCATCTTTTCATAAAGTTTGCATAGAAACCTGAAAAAAATGGATTAAATTTAATGAATGCTACTTTAATGAATAGCAGAGAGGTACTACACTTCTTCCAAATCAGTTTTCAAGGGTGTACAATCCTACAAAGTAGGACAAATGATCGCAAACTACTTATCCCTTTTCATGTTTGTTCCTGTCGCTTTTAAAAAATATTCCCCATCTTCAGTAACATTCAGTACTTGTCATCATTGCCATGATACCCTTCAGCAACATTTCTTCCTCTTCTACCTGCTTTATTACTGCAGCCATTGGCATCATCTGACCAACGTTTCAACCTAATTACATTGGCTGTAATAATTCTGCTGATTTGCTTCATGTTATGATAAAAGTTGTCCTCATCAAACTCAACTCCTAGTGACTACACAGACATTTCCACGTACTTTACTTGGTAACAGTGTGCAAGTGATTTGACAGTTTTCTTCTGGGATTTTTTTTTTTTAAATTCCTGATCTAGCCAATAGTCCTAGTATTTCCTGAACTGGTGAATTAGGTGTGTTACAAAACATTGAAATCATCGATCAATCAATAAGCAAGCAAACAAACAAGTAATAACCAGGTCCAATCTTGCTTAGGTTTTTCGAGCTTAACTATGACTCATGGCATGTGACTCATGATATGATAGATACTGATAAACAAAAATCACAGGTCAGCTAATAAAGGGGGAAATAGCAGTATTGATTAATGAGACTAAAGTCAGTGCAAGGGTCAGTAATACTATGAGACAAATAGGGGTGGTCAGAGGAGCAAATGGGTTGAAAATAGTGTTGAAATCATGTGAATTACCCTCACCCAGGACTTTTTTCCCCCCAGATTAGCATGCTTTTAATGTGACAACTGAAATTAAATCATGTTCAGCATTGTCTGCAAAAATACATACATAAGTTCAAGTCTTCCAACTGAAATCTCAACTATCTAAATCAATTCCAAATGGAAAGTGGAAGGTTTCTGGAAAAGCTACAACAACAACAGTTCGTTTAGTTAAATTGCAGCTGTGCAGTTTCTGAATATGTATTATCTCCTCTCCTAATCTGTCACTAGAGATGCTCCTGGATTCTCACACGATTTTTTTTTTTCTGTCTTGCTCCTCTGCTCATTGAATATTCCAATAGTTTATGCCAGAAAAAATTAAATCCAAAATAAGGCAGAAAAATAATAATAATTCAAGAAATATACATATTCCATACATGTTTTGTGAGAGAGAAACAAAATATCTATTCAGCATATAGGTTGATTAAGGAGGAAGTATATAGGCCTGTCTCATTCCTTGGCTGACCTGGAGCCAGTCTATTTCACCACATTGAACTGTGGCTTTCTCTCTTGTGTATAGGTTTCTGGGTTTCCAGTTACTCCACAGCTTGACATGGTCAACACAACTGAAGTTCTTTCTATAATTAATGAAGCACTTATTGTCTTCTTTTTGGTTTTATTTATTTATTTATTTATTTATTTATTTTTGTCTGTTGTTTCTTAGTCTTTCCTAAAACCATTGTGAACATCTGGCATCTCCCTTTCCATGTAGGGCTCTAAATTGTGTTGGATGATTCTGAACATTATTTTGCTAGCATGTGAAATTGAGAATATTATGCAATAGTTTGCACACTCTCTACAACGCTTTCCTTTGGCATTAGTATGTAGGCTGACCTCTTCTAATCTGTTGCCCACTGTTATTCTCCAGATTTGCCGGCATGGTTTGGTGAGAACTTTTACAGATTTTTTTTCTGTTTCTTGCCGTATTTCTGTAGCTATTCCATCAATTCCTGTAGCCTTTTGACTTGGTAATGACCAGAATGCTGATCTAACTTCATCTTCTATTACTGGATGTTGTTGTAAGTAAGGAATATCTCCTAAGATATCTTGGGTGTTGACGTTTCTACTGTACAGAATTTCAGCAGCAGAAACGTTCTAATTTTCTAGCTATGCTTATTTCTCTGTGCTGTGTTGCATCACCTGGAATCTTAGACTGGAACAGGCTATTTTTGGATACTTCTGAACTTGAGATTTGTTTCTCTTGTCTGTTTTGCAGAAGCAAGCTCTCAGGCCTGTTTTCCACACAGAAAGCTTTGTGTTTGCAGTGTGCTTTATATTGCTTTGGTGAAAGACCTATGACTGTTCATTATCAGAATCTAGTTGTGGGTGTGTAACTGGCAGCACAGAGTATTCAAATAAAATATTTTAAAATTCTGTCTGAAAGTCTGTGAAGAGGAAGTCAGATGAGTCTTTACTGGGAGGGCTTCAGCGTTGCCAGAGAAGGCCCTGCTTCTTCTTTTTATCTGCATGATAGACTGAGAAGGTATCTTGTGCATGAATAGTGCCCTATTTTATTTATGGAAGTTATAAATCACCTCAGCCTCAGAGACTCTAAGTAGTGAGATAGTTGATGGAATATGGGCAGTATGTCAGCTTGCAAGGTAGTCTTGAGCTTACAGATTCTAGCATCCATAGCCTAGTACTAGCATGCTTGAGGCAAAATGGGCTTTGGTTGCCCTTGAGGCATATGGGCCAAATGTGCCCTATTTGCAAAAACTGACTAGAACTGTCTTTATTGTTAGCAGGGAATGTTGCATATGGCAGGGGTATGACTAAGCTGGTAATAGTCTTTGTTTTATTTTTATTGTTATATTTTTAATATATTTATTGACTGTTTTTAGCTTTGTCGTATGCTGCCCAGAGTTGTCTGTGGTGAGATAATAAATTGGTTAAATAAATAAATAAATAAGTCTATGTCATACTAAAAATGTTGCATGAATGTCATGATTGCTAAAAGCCATGTTTGGGTATGAGGGGGAGGTCCATATCTCTGGGCCCATCTGGCAATAATCATAGCATATGGAAGATTGTGACTTGGTATATAACAGGAGGAAATGGTAAAGAGCATGAATTAAAGAATGAAATGAATGTAAGTACTTCATGATTCAAACTTGCTGGCAAAAGTAAACATGGTATTTCAAAGCTCTCACAGAATGTAGCACTTGCTCACTAAAACCAGGACTGTGATTTTGCTGCCTGACAAACTAGTTTATAGAACTACCTTATTTTAAGAGGTAGGGATGATATTAATGTTCATAATAGTTTCTTTTCAGATCACTCTCTTCTTTTCACTGTTTTGCCAGACTGCGTACAAGACTGAGAAATGGCCATTCCCGAAGTCAGGCACAAAAGGAGTGGGGATCGGGGGTAGGGAGAAGATGCTGTTTTCTCTGTTAGCTTTGCTGAATCTCTGCTGTCAATGAATGATTAAAACACCTGCCTTACATTTTCTATTAACATTCTGGGTTTTAGTTCACTCCTACAGAGTGTATAAAAACACACATTCCCACCCAGTTCATTCAGAGTTTTAAAACATGAGATATCTGTATTTTGCTGAAAATCTTGGTGACATTCAGTAAACCTTTAAACCTGATGAGTCTTGCCAGGTTTGCTTCATGAGGCAAAATCAGCTTGAGGATCACATGCAGATTTCTAGGACAAAGTAATAATTAAAGCTGCCAAGTGAATTTCTAGGCTTGGATGTGAGTCATCTAGTATTTTTTTTTCTATATAGCCCCAGGCCAGTTGCTTTCACTGCTTGTGTAAGGATACAAGACAATTTCTATGTAATTGCATGGAAATCTGCTGCATACTAGGTTGGATTATAGAGTTTATTAATTGGTCTCCAGAGACTTTTTCACTGGAGATGCCATGGATTGGCACAACAATCTTCTGCATGCAAGTCATGTCCACTGCTGGTGTGTTCAATAGTCCAACTGAATACTTTATATCACTTCAAAGGCTAGCAGTTACGAAAGCTGCAGTCATGCTCATTAGAGGTGGCATGGCTTATATCTGAGTGGACATCTATAAGACTGTTTATTTCTTTAAAAACATATAGCTTTTCCCTGCATATCGCATACTGATGCACAGGTCAGCTTATAGAAAATTCATAATCTGGAAAAAAAAGAATAAAACAAAACTGTCAAAATACTGAATTAAAAATGCACCCATAAATACTATTATTAAAATATATAATAAGCAATAGAACAGTTTTCCATCTGCATCCAAAAGAACTTAAAGCCAGTGTTAGTAATTTAAAAGAGTGTTTTATAGTCTCTCTTCCTGGGAGTATTCTCTTACCTTCCTAAGAAGGTAAAGTGCTCAGTAAGGATGGTTTTTAGAGACCCAGCTCTTAAGCTGTTTAGATGCAAAGGGGTACTTGAACATTGGCTGGGTTATGTCAGGGCATGCTTCCTCATGCTGTCTACAAGTGTTGGAACCACAGTCCCCATAATTCCCATCCAGAATGGCCGTTCTAACTGGGAATTCAGGTTGTTGAAATCTCAGCACATCTGGAGAACAGCAGGGTTGGGAGAGACCACAGCATATCTTTCTAACCTCAGAAATGGTATGGCTAGGGGCATATGCTCTTTATGTCTGCTCCTTCAGTGCTTTACTATTACAAAGAAAAACCACTTTGCATACTTAGAAAGCATCTTGTATTACTAGGAAACTATCCAAAACCCAAAGATGGCTTTATTGCTGCATTTAGATTTTGTATTTACAATTATTAGGTATCAGATCTGAAAATACCATGAGAGGACAAGATAGAAAACAGGGAAATTAAAAGACTTAGCAGCAGTGTGTGGATTTCCTGTATAAAGTGAATAAAGAAAAGGTGGCAACTCCAAACAAGATACTTTTCACAAAAGGGACCTTTTATGCAAGCAAATAAGTCAACATCATGTGGTGCTTGAAAACAGTGAAAAGTGAGGAGCAAACTACTGTAGATATGTCAAAACAAAACAAAACAAAACAAAACTTGGAGGAATTCCTCTGGACAAATGAAATTTTCTTCTGCTGCTAATGTCAGTTCCCAGTCATGTTCCTATTAATAACTAATAATATGTGACATGATATTTCAATAGATTTATCCATTACAAGAGTTAATACTATGTCTCCCTCCAACATAGACTGGAGGAAAGGAAGGTCAAATCAGGGCTGATAGCTTTGTTTTTTTTTTTAATGAAACCAAGAAATTTTGTAATCTCCACATCTGCTGCAGCTGCCATAATTGCGGAACCACTGGGATTTTTTGAGTTCCATCTTTTCACAAGGCATCCCTTTTGAGCCAGCTTTTCAATTAGCAGCTCCCACTCTTCCTCAGAATGAGAGCATTCTTTCCTTTTTCCTCTCTCTTGTGCAATAAAAACTCCAGACGCTTCCATAGTTTACTGGGACGCAAAGGAAGAGTTGGGAAAAGACTAAATGTTTTTTAAGTGAATCCATATGGTACTCCAGTACACATGGGAACTTAAAATATGCTTCCAGTTCCCCCCATGTGTAGTTATTCTCATAGACAAAGTAACATCCAGCTATCTTCCCACAGAGATTAGACTGGCAGCAAACAAGAAATTTTCCTTGCAAGAGCCTTAACATGGGCCAGAACAAAGGAACACCCAGCTGCCTGGTTCAACTCTACTCCAAGCATTTCTGCTCCAGGGAAATGAGAGGAATTTCATGAACCCATGAATTCTTCTGCAAATTACTTGTCTGGCATAATAGAAATACTCAGCTAGCTTCTACCCTGCACATACTTCATGATACTTGATTATGATAAGAGGGGTAGACATCTTGTGGGATAATGCAAATTAGAGAACCATACAGAACCTTCTGAATCAGCTCAGATTTGGTCATTAAAAGCACTTAGTTTGCACTGTCCCTCCTCTTCTTGCTTGCTCTGATCTACTTTTAGGATCTACCTAAAAGAGCTGATTTTTTCTGGGTTATGCAGTTCTTTCTTTGTACATCACCAAAAAGGAGTGTTCATTTTCTTTGCTCTTTTAGCCTCTCTCTAACATAAAAATATGCACTGAATTAAAGCATTTTTTAACTTGAATGAAAAAATAAGCCATGTTATGAGTTGAATTTATTTGGTCAGTATGACTGATGTACCTCTAGTGGCTTGATGGGGCACAGAACAATTTATGATAGGTGGAACAAAGGATTGGAATAGGTGGAGCTGATTATATCAAACTGTACTTTCTTCCACCTTTTTCTCTTGAAAGATTATAATTGCACAAAACTTTGTAATTACAAAGCATCTAACTAAGCTGAGGATAAGTTATTAATAGTGATCCAGAAGGATTGGATGCTGTCACACTGGAGTCTACCCAGGAAGAAGTATGTGGTCTTCAACTCTTACTATAGACCATAATCTCCTGAGCTTCCATACAGCTCCTTAAAGAAGACATATGTTCAGAACTTTAGAACTATCAGAATCAGAGCTTGCCAGGACTTTGAAACAAAACATACAAATAAAGTAAAGAAATAAAGCAAAATCTTCTGAGACTTTGAGTATAACTTGAAAAGAACTGCAAAAACAAGGAGGAACACTTAGAGATGTGTCTGAATTTGAAAAGCTCATTACACAAAATGTGGAGGGTCTAGTGGCTTTATTTGTAAACTGTAGGTGAAATATGACTCAGGACTGAACAAGTTAAAGACCATGATCAAAAGGATGCTGAATTTAGATACAATAATGGGAATTACAATGGAAAAAGAATATTAAATTCACACCTTATATTGTACTTAGAGAAAACTGGTATAAGAAGTTTTACTGTTGGTATTACTCTAAAATGGACAATTCATTTTCTAAAAATTGTTGCCAATGCAGTGATTGGGTTGGATTATTCTTCTATATTTGGTGGCAATGTGACAAACTCAACAGTTTTGAAAAATTATTCATAATAGAGAAACAAATTTTAAAATTTGAATTTCCTTTCTCACTTGCTATTTTTCTGTTAAATATTTTTCTGTTAAACATTTCCACAGAGTATACTAAACTAGCTCTGTGTTTGCTAACTGCTGCAAGGACATTTTATACTTCCCATGGGGAAGTACTCTTAATCCTCTCTGCAAAAGAATGGCTAATTAAGCTCTGGGGGTATACCTCTACATCTAAAATAACCAGATATTTTAAAAGAGAATCTGAAACAGAATTTAACTCAGCTTAGAAGCCATTTTTGGATTTTAACTCTATAAATAGGCTTGTACCACATCCGATTTTACGTTAAATTATCTGTTAACGTAAAATCTTTACTGCTTGAACAGAAATTACTGTAATTCATAATCTCATTTTATGATTTATACTGTGTTGACTATTGATTTCATAATGATACATTGCTTGGATTTTAACAAGATTGGTAGTTTTTAAAATGATATAGTACATTTGGTTACTTAAACTAATTAATGAAATATTGAAAATTTTAACCTAATTTTATGATGCTTGTAAATTTCCTGTTTATATACTTCATGCTTGAGCAACAAATAATGTTATTTCAATGATAGAGAAAAAAAGATTTTAGCAAAATGCTTGTTTTTAGCGATAATATAGTGAGAACTGATTGAAACAAAGAAATTGTCTTTGTCTGACCTGTTCCATTTATCTAGATTCTCCAATTTCCTGTAAGCAACACTTTCATGAATGTCTTTCTGTTGTGAAGAATGTGCTCCCTCAAATGCATTCCTGAAAAGTTCATAAACTGTTAACTTGGGGTTGTATGAGAAGATTGTCCCACATCAAAACTTCGTTATCTGAATTGCCCTTGACTAGGCTAAGTAAAAGTGAGCTAGCAAGAGAGAGCCAAAATGGCAATGACACTAACCAAGAGAAGCCTTGACCAAGATATGGACAAGAGTTGTAATGCTTAAAGACAGATAATATTGCAAATTGTGTGTTTGCAGGATTTCCATGAAGCTGCCTTAAAAGTGCTGGGAGATGAGTATGACAGTGATCATGATGAAACAAAGCTCAAGGAAGGACTGAAAGAAATCCCAGAAATCTACAATCTACACCAAGAAATACTGGGGGAACTGGAAGAAAAAGTTCTCAACTGGTAGGTATAATTTGATGGGGCTTTGAGTGTCACCTAAGGCAGCATCTCTACTCCAGTGTTTAGAAATCTTCAGAAACAGTAAATATCTTTTCTTCAGAAGTATTAGAGAATCAGACATAACAAGGGTAATACAATTTGCTTAGTTTTATCTACCTGAATTACTCTAAAATATAAAGCCTTTACATAATATCTGTAACAAAAATTTGCATTGCACACAATCAATCCAGATCAAGAATTATGTATTTGGCTACTAAAACACAGTGGTTTCGTCTTTGGTAAATCCTAGGTATGTTTACTCTGTCATTCAGCTACTGCTTCATTTTGCTGGAAAGTTAGGATCCCAACATACAGAAGTGTATAGGTACCTTCTATGCCTATGAGCAGGAATCATACTGAACTAGAGAAAATAAGGTGATATACAAGCTTTTTAACTATTTTGCTTTTTAACTATTTTCATGTCATTTTCATACTACCAGTCATATCTTATGGCTTACCAAGTATTTCCAAGTAAATCCCTTACTATCTGCGCTCCCTAGCAGGCATCAGGACCAACTGGGGCATTGTATTAAACTGGAGCATTACAAGATATGTGCACTTACCATTAGAACAAGAGTTATTCTCTATGAGTCCAACTTTTGGTTAATGCCATTAAAAAATTCTGATGAAAAAGAATATCTGTGAGCAGCTAAGTTAAATGTGGAGAATTTTCTATTTCTTTTTTTTCTTTTTCCTTACCTCTCAATGGCTTTAGGGAAGAACATCAGAAAGTGGCTGATATTTTCATCTCCAGAGAATCAGGATTTAATCACCACACAACTTACATAATGCAGTTTGATAGGAATTTGGCTTTGCTGGATGATGCCCGGCTTAAATCTTCCGAGCTGGATACTGTCATTAAAGAGTTTGAGGTAAAGTCTCTGTCTGTTTGTACCTCATGTTGATTATTGTTGTATTTCTGCAATTCTCTCTCTGATTCTTTTCCTTCTTCCCCCTCTAAAATAGCTGAGAGGGTAGAGCATGGAAGTTGACATTAGTGACAGTCCACTTCAAGAATGGCTTTAAGAAGGAAGTAAATCAGGAGGAGTACAAGTACTTATTAAGGCTATGTGCCCACCTTCCATGGAGCATATATACAATATAAGGTGCTTTAACAGAAAGAGAGAGAGAGAGATGAGCTCTTTCATTCTCACATGCAGTGGCAACCATGGAGAAGGGAATGGCAAGAATTCTAATTCAGTAGTTATTTACTCACTGGGTTCTCCATCTCTGGTAACTGATATATAGAATTTGGTGCATTTCTTATCCCTTTTATTTCCTGATAACGCCCTATAACTTATTTCTTTCTATTCCTATAACTTTGACTTATTGACCAGGGGTGTTTGTTCTCATTTTACATCTTCATCACCTCCAGCATTTTTGCCATATTCGTTTTATCTGTTGTATATGTTTTTGCCTCTCTTTTCTTCCATATGGGAAGTATTAATAGCAATACCATAAAAGCATGCAAAAAGATTTGCATCTTCTTTATTTGCATGTTAAATTTCCCATGAGTTTATGAAGATTCTCAGCCATCCAGGTGGAATTGTCTGGAGGTTGAGTCATGGCAACTGGACTTCTTTTCTTTTTCTTTTTGGTTAGAGACGTTTCACTACTTGTCCAAGCAGCTTCTTCAGTCTAAAAAAGTTGATTAGGGGGACCCCATATAAGTCTTCCAGGGTGGCTATGTTTCTTACTAGCATGATCAACTGATACTCATGCTACTCATGAGTATGATACTCATGCTAGTAAGAAACACAGCCATCCAGGAAGACTTATATGCGGTCCCCCTAACCAACTTTTTTGAAGAAGCTGCTTGGATAAGTAATGAAACGTCTCTAACCAAAAAGAAAAAGAAAAGAAGTCCAGTTGCCATGACTCAACCTCCAGACAATTTCCCATGAGGAACAGAGACATGGTTTTAAATCATGGATGCTCAGTTTACATCAGAATACTGATCTGAACACACGTCTCTCATATCTAAGTCACTGAACCTTAATAGGGTCTAGTGCCAGCCCAAAATGTTTTGCTGGCATATTCATGTATCTCTCACCTTCTGGCATCGGGCCTGCATTTTACAAACTTTTTCTATGCAATTCAGCCCGTAATTCTTGCCTTCCATTTCTCCTGGTTTTCTGAAGCAGATCTTTGCCTGGAACTGCATGCCAGATTTAGCCCTGTCAGGGCCATCTTCAACTAAATTCCAAATGTACACATGAATGACCCATCTACCTGCATAAACTTTGCCACATCAGTTGAATGGCTTCAGCTGTGAGTTATCTCCATTCTTGATTTTAAAAAAATGGTATATGATTCAACCCTCCTTTCTGATTCTTGCTGTGTGGCTGGTGTGATTTCTGATGCAAATGCATGTTTAATCTTAGTTTGAATATATATCAGTTTTCCATTTGTAAAGAAGGGAGGAGACATGGTAATATTTACTTATCTGACAGAAAAGGTTATGAGAATAAATCAGCTACTGTATTTCCAATGTTGCTTTGGCTGTCAGCTGCTTGAAATATGTATTATGTCTCCCTCTGCAGCATATATGAAATATTAATAATGATAATTCATTAAAACAACCATTCGTCAACATTTGTTGAATATATTTATCTGCCAGAAAACTCTGTGGAGACCTTGGTGAAAATGCAGATATCTAATTTGCAATAATTGTTTTTCAAATTATCTAAAACTACATTGCCATGTGGACTGCACCTTCTTCTTGCCATAGAGTAAAGACAAAGCCTTTATCAAACTTTCTCCTGGCCCAAGAAAAAGAAAAGTAATCAGCAAATGCTCAGTAAAACATATGTGTCTCTGAGGTTTGGAGCATATATATGCTGTAGACTTCAACTGGTATAATACTTACTACTACTCCCCAGAAAATCGTGGATGCAGACATTTTGTGATGGGACAGCAGAAAAGCATTTGTATATATATTTTTTTTCAATTCAACTGAACAGTGAGCAGGAGAAAGGCCCTACATGCATTCAAACATGTATGTATATAGAGTAGTTCCATAATACTAAGGAAAATCATAACTGTTCCACAATGCCCCCTGACAAGAAGATATTTTATGCACATACATCAAAACTGGGAACCTGCTTTCAATCAAGATGTATGACGGATGGATTTAGCAGGCACTGGGTTTAGGTTTATCAGTCCTGTACTGCTTCATGTGAAAGGGCCTGCTTGAACTCCTTAGACACACATTCTAAAGCCCTTCTGATGCCCACATAGTAACAGGCAGAGCACAGTGTGGTGGCCCTGTGGCTCCGCAATGCCATAGGTTTTTTTTGCTCTTCGAAGGATGAGCCAATTAACTATCAGTTTCCTTTCTGCCCCCAGAAATACTCTTAGCAGTATTTCTTCAAATTTCTTTGATACTGGTGGGTTTCAAAGTGAGTGGGTGCATTCCCATTGGTAGAAATTCCTGCTTTATCCTAGCTACCAGCTCCTGAGATTTTTTTTTTTTTTCTATCCTCCTATAGCTAAGGTGTCATGGTACCTTGCCACCATCCCTCTATCCTCCTCAGCTGTTCCAAGGAGTAATTTTGTTAATGTTCCTGCATAATGGACAAATACAGTGAGGGAAGTATGAGGGTGACTAGCTACCATTTTTGGTGCCTTCCCAAAATATTTTTTCCTTTTTTTTTTTTTAAGTGGGATATTTCAGCTGAAATGCTGAACACGATTTTATTTATCTATTTGTTTAATTTATTTGGCTGAACAACTTGCAGGGTGACTTTGGGAAGCAAATACCTCCAGTACCTTATGAAAGGAGGGATGCTGTTCCACAGGGTAGGCACAGCCATAGATAAGCCACACTTCCTGGGTCCCATCAGATAACATTGCTTAATAGAAGGGACATGGAGCATGCCCCCCCCCCCGATGGAGCTTATAGGATGGGCAGAAATAATTGGAGACAGGCAGTCCCACAAATAATCTGGTCCTATGCCATGAAGGGCTTTGTAGGTGGCAAAGAGCACCTTGAATTGTGCCCAGAAGCTTACTGAGAGCCAGTGCAGCTCATGAAGTAGTGGTGTTACATGGGTGCATTCTAGTTGCAGCTTCTGAGTGGTCTTCAAGGGCAGCCTCATGTAGACTGCATTGCAGTAATCCAGATAAGAAGTGACCAAGGCATGAGTGACACTGAGCAGGGCTTCCTGATCCAGGAATGTACACAATTGGTGGGGAAGACGCGTTTATGCAAAAGCCCTCCTGGCTATGGCTTCTAATTGCTTTTTTGAGCGGGTGCCAAAAGTCTAGGAGGCCTCCTAGATTGCACACTAATTCTATCCCATCCAAGCCCTCACAGATTGTAGACACTGAGAAAGAAACTTGATGACATCACTTAGTCAGCTAGGGGTAGAGATGTATTAACTGGGTATCATCAGTGTACTGATAATAACCTAGTGTCAACAGATAACCTCACCCAACAGCTTCATGTAATTAAATAGGAGTGGGGACAGAATAAAGCCCTGAGGAATCCCATAAAGCAGGGGCTCAGAACTAGATTTTTCCCAACCTCCATCACCTGAACTTACCCTAGAGGAAGGAGAACCACAGCCATACCATGCTCCTCATTCCCCACTCCTTGAGTGGTCCAGGAGGATACTTCCTCCAGGTCCCTTTGAAGCTGCAATCCAACCAACTTCTCAACCACCTTCCCTAAAAATAGCACGTTGGCTTCAGGATGAAAATTGTCTAATACTGATAGACCACCACTCCTGAAACATAGGTGGGACTATCCCCTTACTCAAGAATGAATTTACCTTTACCTCATCCCAACCACATCATCTCTTGACCATCCAGGAGGGACATAGATCTAAGACACAGATGACTATGCTTGCAGTCCTATCCCCTTCTTTAGGACAAAAAGGCTCAAACTCATCTCAACAGATAACTGAGCTAAACCATGCCTCAGTCAATTCCATGGGACGTGCACAGCCAGAATCCAGCTAAAAATGGATCTGAGTGACTACTCTTCATATGCCTCAAATTGTCCTCACAATGGCATGCAGATAGTCCTCTGGCCTCTCCCTCCCCAAGAAGGACTGGGTCATCTTGAATAAAGCTGCTAGTTGCAAATGTGATAGGAGTGGAAAAATAGGTTTTGTCACTCTTATCACCAAAGATAATTCTTAATAAAGGCGCTTATCTGTGTTTTTGTCAGTTTCATTCTTTGCCTTCCTTCAGTGATATTCTAGGTACCTCTTCTGCCATTTCATCTCCCAAAGTTCTTCTGGAGACCAGAGAAATCCTTTGGATACATGGTCAGAGAGAGGGCACACAGCCACAATTTGATCCAAGGCCAAAGTCACCCTCTCATTCCAGTCAGTGACTAAGGCATCAGTTGAACTGTGTATCAAACCCTCAGGAACAACCCATAACTCCCCCTGAAACTCCTCAGGGTCCACTAGGCATCTGGGGGGCATTTTTTTATATATATCAAATTTGTCACAGCCCATCTCATTAAAAAATTACTCTGAAAAATGATCAAACAAGTCCTACCTCCTTGTGACAGGGAGCAGCTGTGGAGAACTCCAAGGCAATCAAGGGGTGATATGAGGGAGTAATTTTAGAACAAGAGACTGATTTTAGCATCCTGAGACAAAAAACAAAGCTGTTGTTGGGCCCTCAATAATCTGAGTCAGGTCCATGGTTGTCATGGTGACCATGAACTCCTAAGACTCAACAGACTGCTGATGAAACCACTGACCTGCTCCAGCTCCTGTTTACTGCCTGAGCACTCTGAAACACTGAGGTGTTCACCTCAGAACATTGAGGTGTTCCCAAATCTCTGCCACCATCACTACCAAAAATGTATGTATCCAGAGCATTTCCCCTATGCTCAATCCTGTTCTGCGCACACAGATTGCACCAACCTGGGATTGTGCCGCATCCTTTGTCCCTAGTATAGTTTTGAGGAGCACTCATGAAGCATTCTTCCTTATCCAGTTCTGACCATTTGTGTACCTGGAAAATATCTCAGAAGTTGTACCTGACCTGCCCTCCAAAATAGTTTTGGACCCTTTTTAGTTTATAGTTCACAATCAAGTGTGTTTAGTTCCTTTGGGAGGAATTCACAACATTGTCAGACTTTGCTGATATTGTGCAGCACTTCTGAAAATGCTTGTGTGTGTTAATATCAGTGGTTTTTATTCTGTGCTCTCCCTCATTTCCCTTGCAAGGTCCCAGGAAGCAGGATCAAGATATATTTCATGGGAACATTGTGGTCCCTATTATTAAATAAGGGATAAGGGTTGCCACGCTAATGTTGTTGTCTTAGCCTTATATGCTGCCCTTCAGTTCTGCTGCAGTTGGAGTTAATGGAATTTTTATTTTACCCATAAATTTGAACTCAGGAGTTTCATGTAATGTATGTGTGACAAAGAGATTGAGAGACTGAGAAAGAGAGATTTCTCATCTTCTCAGGCAGAATGGTATCCAAACATGAGTAAATGTAAAAGTAATTAAAGCAATTAAAGAAGAGAGAAGGAAGAAAATCAGTCCTGAAATTGATTCTAATCAAAAGTGAATATGATCCATTATGAGGGAGCAGTGTGTTTTCTGAACATGTCTCACGCGTAGTTTTCCCTTCCATTGTGATTTAAAAAATGGCCAAATTTGCTCCCCTTGTGAAATATGTAAAAATCAAGAATATAGTTGATTAAGATTGTACAGACAGCAGTTTTCATTCCATCAACCAGGACAGATATACCTGTAGAGACCTGTGCCTTTGGAAAGGTCCTGTAGCTTATCACCATTGAACTGACTATGAGGCTTCCTACCCTGAGGAAATTATAATGTAAAATTAGACATAGGAGAAGCAAGAGAAGAAGGGGAAGGAAGGGGAAACAGTTGGTTCAGCTTACTTTTAAGCATGAGAAATGATGAGCTATGCAAAAACTTCATAGAAATGATGTGATTTTATTTATTTTTATTTATTTAATTGATTTATTAATTAACTCCATTGCTGAAGCAATTCTAGGTGGTGTGCAAAGATAAAAGAACAATTGAAAAAGGCTTAACAAAGACAACAATAAGGAAATAAAAACCACACATATCAGGAAACGGCCAAACACATACATTAGTGGGACCACAAATCACCCTGTCCCAGGAGCAGTTGAAAAGCCAGGTCTTCATGGCTTTCCTGAAGGACAACCGGGTTGGGGCTATATGGACTTTAAGGGAGATATTCTGCTAAAAGGCAAAAGTCAACATAGAGAAGGCATGTCTCTGAGAAGGTGGCATTGTTTTGCCGATTACTGACCCGCCAGATTACTGAATGGGCAGAAATAGTTGGAGAGGTGATCTCAAGTGTACCTAGTCCCCAAACCATGAAAGGCTTTATGGGTGATAATCAACACTTTGAATTGCATCTGGAAGCCAACCAGTAAGCAATGAAGCTTGTGAATTAGAGGTGGGTAAAATGAGATATACCCATAACTAGTTAAGCTGGTGCATTCTGGGCCACCTGAAATTTCTGATCATCTTCATGAGCAGTCCCATGTAGATCATATTGCAGCAGTCCAAACAAGATGTGATCAAGGCATGAGTGACTGTGAGTAGGGCCTCTTGATCCAGAAACAGGCATAATTGGCACACTATATACAATATATCTATACAAAGGCTCTGATGGCCATAGCTGCACTTGCTCATAAAAGACCCCAGGAGGATTCCCAAATTATGCACAATTTGTGCCTAAAGTAGTACAACCCTATCAAGAACTAGAAGGTTCTTGTATTCTTAGATATTCAGTCGTGCTAGAGTTGACCCTGCACTTGTTTCTCCCCACCTAGATCCCATCGGCCTACAAGCACTGGAACAGGTTCTTGACAGTTTGGCCTGAGGTCATGTTGCACAACTGGGTATCATGAACATACTGATGATGCTGGCTCCTGTGCTGTCAGTTAATCTGTCTATTTATCTTTTTGTGTAGATGTTACGTAAGGGAGGGGAAGTGTTAAGGTCTGAGAAGCCCTGCAAAGCAAGAGCCTCAGGCTCAATCTCTCCTCCCCACCAATGCCAACTGGAACCAACTCCAGAGAAAGGAGGAGAACCACTGAAGCCCCACATTACTGATGATGATAATAATGATAATAGTAATGTTTGAAGTTATACTATCATTTTTCTCGCAGGAAATAGAAGATAATACTGAAATGGAATAAAAACAGAGAGTTTTCAAAACAAAGGTGCAACATCTGAAAGAGAAACCCTTCCCCTAGTGATCATTCCAACCAGGGACTTTCCTTTACCAATGTAGAGGAGGTAAAGGAACTACCAATGGGGGTAGTTCCACCATCTCCTAAAGAGGGTTCCACAGGACTCAGTACTCCATCTGTGCCTGTTTAACATCTCCATGAAACCACTGGAGGCTGTGGGGGTTTGGATGGGAAATAACAGGCTTTAACTCAAGCCTAACAAGACTGAGTGGCTTTGGATACTAGGGCCACCTGGTTCCAGGGACTTTCTATCTTCATTCTGGATGGGACTGCACTTCTCCAAACAAAATCAGTGCACAATCTGGGAGTTCTCCTGGACTCACGGCTCCTGTTCAAGGAAGAGGTAGTGGTGGCCAGGAGGCCCTTGGCACAGCTTCATGTTGTGCACCAATTGTGCCTGTTCCTGAACTGGGAGGCTGGGCTCAGAGTCACTCGTGCCTTGCTTACCTCCTGAATGTGCTTTATATGGGGCTGCCCTTGAAGAACACATGGAAACTCCAGCTGGTACAAAATGCAGCAGTGTGGGCAGTCATGTGCACTTCAGCATATGTTATCCTCTGCTCCACAAGCTGTGTTGGTTGCCAGTATGCTTCTGAGTTCAATTCAAGGTGCTGGTAGTAATCTACAAAGCTCTTCCTGGCATGGGGTAGGGTTATTTGAGGGACCACCTCTCCCTGAATATGTCTACCCATCCCATTAGGTCCAGCAAGAAAGGCATGTTCCGGGCCCTGTCTGTTAGGGAATGCCATCCAATGGGGCTCAGGAAGAGAGCCTCTTCTGTCATGGCACTCATTTTTTGGAATGTATCATTCTCCCAGAGATTAGATTGGCCCCAGCCTTGCTGGTTTTCGAAGGCAAAAAGGAGTAAAACTTGTTTTGAGTCCAGAACATCCAGATAATGTTTGGAAGCAGCTTAGACAGACACCTCCCTAATTCCCTGATCCATAAGAAGGGGAGGAGGTGCAACACAATCAGACTTGCAAGATTCTGTTATTATAACCAATCACAGTAAAAGTAGTTTTAGACTTCCTGTGGAGTTGATTTCTTGGTCTGGTCCACATAGTGGATCTGGCACAGAGTCATGAATCTGAGATGGGTGGCCATAGCAATTGAAATAATAAAATAAATAGTAAACTGAGTAATTTCAACATGTCCCTGTTGAACAGGGAAATGCTATTAAAAGATAGCAAATGCCACTCCAGAAACAGCAGTGCGTCATCCTTGTGCTCAAAGGAGCCATCTCTGGTATTGGAGGGGAAATTTGTTTTACCCCATCTTCCAGCACCTGGGATCCCATCATAGCCATGTGCCATTGGTAAGGAGCCCAAGTGCAGAGTTTCTAGCATGCCAGCATTAAGAGTTTGGAAGGCAATGGGGCATTGTGAAATAGAAATAGGAAGGTCCTGAGGATTTTTAATGCATTCTTTTCTATTCTTTAACCATCTAATTTCTCTACCACAGCTGCCTCCCAAACTTCCTGCCCCGGTGTTATAAATAAATACACAAAAAAACATGAAGGGCAGAAGAGAGGAGTACTAATAATTTATTTTTGCTAAGGGGAACAGGAGTTTCTTCTAGGTACAGGCATGATGAAAGCTGAAGACATACAACAGGGGCATTCGATGACTGGCTAGCTTGAAAAGATAGCCAGCAAGCACTGGCTGGCCAGAAAGGGCCAGCACTAACTGGTTGACAATTCTCTGTGAGCTCTGGACTTACAAATACCTTAATATGGCACTATGTGAAAATGTTCTTCATTGCTTGATGTCTAAATGGATATGCAAATAGTCAAAACTTCTAAGACCAGTCCTGGGTGAATTTTAAACTGGATTGAGAAGAGTTAGACAATGGAAAGTTTGATGTCTAGAAGAGCCCAGAGAAATCAGCTGGAAATACAACAATCCAAAGCTGGTGCTTGACGTCACTGCAATGTCCCTGACAGGGATAACTTATGCAACACCCCTCACCCCTGACTCTGCTCTGTGATAAACTGTTCTGAACTGTGTGAATCAAATGATGGTGACCCTCATTGTTTTTTCAGCTAAGTCCATGTGTATTTTTCCATGCTGCTATTTAAATTCAGAGCTTCTGTTTGGGAAGATGAAACAGTTTTCTTTTGCTAATGGGTCTTAAATTGCTGCCAAAAATGATATATTAAAAGGAAAAGAGCAGTCTGCTTCCTGCTCAGACTTTACCTCTATGATCCTTGCCTGCATTTATAAAGAAATTGAAACATCTAGGTTTTTTAAATACTATTTGTGATCTGGTCACAATAGACCACAGTAGAGTTGAGATCAGTGGGTCAGGCCTTCTCAGATGTGTTAAACAGTGATGAAGTCACATCCATTTCTCCAGTAGCCCTCTGATAAACTGTTGAGCACATGTCCAACTTCCACAATGCACTCAAAGGTCATGAGTTTAAGTTGAGGAATTCTTGCCTAGTAGACTTGAGTGCAACAGTAATGTCTAGTTCTGCTGAAAATTTCTTTTTATTTATGTATTTATATTAGCCCTGAGATGTCAATACCTATCCTCTTGTTTAGGGCAGGATCTGTTCAGCTAGCATCAGTGAATAAGTGGTAATTCAAAAATGCTGTGCGTTTAGACAAGATTCAGACTTCCACTTGGAGTATAATCTCTGGCTTGTCAATCACCCTTCAATCATAACATATATAAGACTTTTGACATTTAATTTCAGCATTATTAGCACACTATTGAAACTACATATACCACTGCCTGATTGTTAGAGAATGCTTAGATATGCTGTTACAAGCATGTGAAACTTTGTGAAAGTGACTATTATCTTCATGTAAAGCTAGGTCATGTTCAGATTATTTTCTGATTGTGAATGTTAGAGCTCTGACCTTTACACTTTTTCTTCCCTTCTTTTGAGGACAGCAGTTTCGTGATGGCAGTCCCTTGAATGTGAAACACCAGCTCTTGAAAGTGGTGCAGCGCATATTCCAGTACCATGTGCTACTCACAGGTCAGCAAGACATAAACCATTTCATCTTTTTAATAGAGGAGCCTTCATTTCCCAGTTTAGGCTGTGTCAACTGCAAATTCAGCCATTGCAAATTGCCCTCAACGCATACTTTTGAGATGACTCATTTTTCTCTTGAAAAATCAAGGAGGTAGAGAACAAGTAAGAGAAAGAGAGCTGGAAGAAAAGAGAAAGGGAACACAAAGTGAACATTAAAATAAATTCTATTTTATTGTTTAGGATTACAGCATTAAAGCTGATCTAAAATTGTGAAGACTGTCAGTTAACATCCCACTTGCAGCATTAGATAAGGCAGGATAAGAAAGAATAGAGAATGGGAATGGCATAGATCTTTAGTACATTTCAGTCTATTTTGAATGTAATAAAAGCAAAATAAAGAGATAAGGCACACTGCCTTACAGTAATTCATGGACTTACTATTTTCTGAGCTGAGTCAAATACTAAACTTGGTAAGTATTATGCGCTAAAACTATGTACAAATTATTCAGTAATGTATTATTCTCGATGGAATTGTATGTCATATATTCTAGTGAAAAGCCACCATTAGGGCCTATCCACCAATATCTCATTTTTGCTTCTGACGCCATGAGGTATCCAAAACAGTTGAAATGCTTCACTGGCAAAAACTGGCTGACTGAACTTAATGCAGAGTCATCCCTTCTTATGTATCCATTGATTTCATAAATATGTATTATGAACATTACCAGGAATAGTCCATCACAGGAGTAGAGAATAGATTTTAGGTTTATAAAACAATTACTATAACAACACTCACAAACCTGAAGAGACTAAAATTAAATGAATCGGAGCAAGAACCTCCTACTGTGAGAGTTTGGTGATTCATAGAATACTTGGCAGGTGGGATACTTAAACATTTCAGCCTTTCATTTATCATTTCCCATACCATCTTGGATTTTTCTGCATGAGAACAGTTCTTCTGAAAAATAACCATAGCTCAGTGGCACAGCACTTTGTCTGCATGCAGAAGACCCCAAGTTTCATTTTAACTGTTTTTCTGCACACACGCACAAAAAAACCCCCAAAAAACTCATCTGCCAACAGCACTAGGAAATATTTCTGTCTGGGAAATTGCAGGACAGCTTTCTATAGCTTCTAGATAAAGAAAAGCAAATGGTTCTTTGCCGAGCTTTACAATTTGGGGAGTGCAAGGAGACATAACTCAAGAGGAAAAGGGGAAAGGGGAAGGGGAAAGCAGAAAACCTAAGTGCCAGTGTTTAAAGTCCTACAGTTCTTACAGTGACAAATTGCTGGGGCAATGGGAAGCCCCCTTCAATTGAATAGCTACCAGATGATAGCTGAGGAAGGGCGGGGGTCCTGAAAAAAAGTGATTTTTTAGCAGGCCCTATGGCAGCCATACTTGTCTGCCCTTGCTGACCCTGAAGAATACCATACCCTCCAATCATATTTGGCTATGGAAACTTTAAGCAATCCTGTTCACTACTTTCCATCTTAGGAAATGACACTCCTTTTGTTCATCTCTAGCAGGTTTCTTCATGTTAAGAGAGGATGTCTTTAGTTTGAACCAAATCATTTATGTTCCTAGGCATAATGTGAAGAAAACATATGAAAAGAACCTGGTTTATTTAGTGAAACACAGATCAAAATGTTACCTCTTCATATCTATGGAACTTGCAACTGCAATTTGTGCCTCATATCTTAGGTAGCACTGAAGGAAGACTAGTAAATGCATACATTTTGCAATTTTTAAAAAATGGATGCTGGGGAACAATAGTAGGAGTAACTGTTACTCTTATGTGTTGTTTGTGGGCTTCCTAGGTATAAATGTTATTAGAAATAAGATATCAGATCTGATAGCATTTGGATCTGATTGGATGAGATCTTTCTGTTCTGTTTGGGCTTTTCTCTCTCTTTCTGGGGGGAAGGGGTTGACAGAGGACTTCAAAAAACCCTATATCACATAGGGTCTGCCTTCAGCAGCTGTCCATCAGCAGAAGTTTGTGAGACATGAAGGAGAATAGATTGGCATAACCTTCATCCATGAGTTACTTCAGTCTAAGCACAAAAGATGATTCCCCCTGCTTTGAAGGAAAATACCCATTGATTTAGGTTCTGTCTGCACTGAGTTTGAATAGTTGATCCCAGTGCAATTTTATCTGTCTCTGATGACTCTGAAATACACTTTCACTCATGTGGGGGAAAAGTGTCAATAGTAAGAAATAGAAGTGTATATAGCCTTTAGTGTTCAAATAACTAGCCCGCTACTGTTGCAGAATATAGTGGTCCCTGTAAATACATAGACTGATGTCTTTAAGTTGGAAGTTATTTGGACTTGCTCATTTCAGACAAGCTTAAATTACATCTGAATTTCTACCTTATTTTCTCATTTTAACTCTTTTTTTCCTCTAATAGAGAGACAACAGATATCCCTTTTTCTCATTAAAAGGCTGTTTCATCTCATGCCAGGATTGTATCACTCCCCATGTTGCTGCTTTCATTTATATTACTAAATTAGTATAATAAAATCTACTGCAGCATAGCCAAAGCACTACAGCTGCAGGATTTCTAACTTCCCATGCACATTTGGGAGAAATTATTGTAAACCACAATGATTCATCAGCTGGGGTAAGCAATGCCTCAAGTCACCAGAGACATCTTTGTGTATAACTTACACAGATATTGCAAATTGGTTATTGCAGCAGCTCTTCCCTGAGTGACTTAGTAACTAGTCCAAAGAGCTCCACAAGGAACAGAGTTCCTCATCTTTTTATATAGACTATATAAGTTCCGGTTCATATCAGTTACTTCATGGTATCTGTATGTAGTTTCAAGTACACCAGCACTAAGTGTATGCTCTTCCCAGTTAAACATAATGCTGCAGAGAATTAGTTTATGTTTACCTATATATGTTTAGTCATAATTGTAAGGGCTGACCCTGGCAAGGAGAGAACTTGATGTAAACATAGTGCAGTCACCTCCCCAGGCCATCCAGAGACTGACCAAGTATCCATTAACTCAGAAGGGCAGGATGAAGAAGCCTAGAATTTAAAGAGTGGAGCAGAGATGTATAATATCCGTGATTTCTTTGCATTGCAGTGAACATGCAACCATTGTGTTTAAGGCTTCATTCTTGTTTGCCCTAAAATGTCTAATCTGGCATGTCCAAGAGTCATGTCCAAGAGTTTCCTGCCAACTCAGTCCAAGTGCT
Source organism: Python bivittatus (assembly GCF_059951505.1). Taxonomy (NCBI): domain Eukaryota; kingdom Metazoa; phylum Chordata; class Lepidosauria; order Squamata; family Pythonidae; genus Python; species Python bivittatus. The sequence goes on from NW_028277035.1 coordinate 66,573,418, forward strand.
GAATAAGGACTTAAATGTCTGGAGAGCTCTGATTTATTGCCAAGTCCTGGTGTGAAGCCTGACAATAATAGTCTCAACTTTGAGTTTGGCTGAACAGCAATATAATTAAAGCTGAAAACAGTGTGAAAAAGCATTCCAGTGTCTCAGGCTCTGTGGAAATCTACCATTAAACGTTGCAACACTTTTTAAAATCGAACAATGAAGCACAATGCAGGAAAGCTATGTGGAACTGTGTTCTTATTGCTGCTATAAAATTGTCCATCCCTTCAGGTCAGCTGTGTATGCTTTGGGCTGGTTTCTGAGACAAATTTGGCAAACCCATTATGGAGCAGTTAGTGAGAAATCTGTGGGTCATGCCAAGCAGAACAATGATAACGAAAGAGTTATTGGAAGGAAAAAAATGGTCCAGAGCAGGTATATATTCCCTCCTTTATTGGGGGACAGGTTACAAAATGGGAAGGGAGAGGAGCTGAGGTTTCTGTTTTTCTGGAGGTGCACCCCATTCCATGGAGAAGGTCTGCAGCTTCCCATGCCCCAGAGCCATGGATACTGAGACTGTGACCTTAACTCTGCTATTTAGATGATTATAGGTAAGACTGATTAGCAGATCAAAAATGATTTGTTTGAGACTTCCTACACATTTTTAATCTTATTTTTCCCCACAGATTACTTGAATAACCTCTGCCCTGATTCTGCTGAATATGAAGATACACAAGGTAATTTAAAATAAAATATTAAAAAAATATTTATTTTGCATAATACTGTAAATAGTCTCAATTTCAACTTATTCAGGAAAGTGCCTGTGAACAAACAACCTCATTCTACACAGGCTGGGAATGATAAAACAGATTACCTCTACATTTCATATTGCTTCGGATTGAAGCCATCCACTCATCAGAAATCTATGGTTTTCTGATTTTGAAGTTTTAATGAAATCAATATTCATTAGATTAGATACACTCTTCATTCTAGATTGACAGTCTAGAATAAACAGTATATCTAATGGTTCTTTAATGAAAATTTTGCTAAGTCGTTCTTTTCTGATAACTTCATTCTAAATGTCCTTATTGAAATTTTAGGTTTTCCTTCATGGTGAAGAAGCTAGGAGACTAAATTTCTTGTACATGGACTTTCTCTGAGAAGTTCCATATACTCTAGTATCCCACTTAAACGGCTCTTAATATGTATTCTGACCCTTGATTCAAACTAAACTATCAACTATATTGACAAAAAAGAGAAACTTAACCCCAGTTAGGCTTTCAGACATGTGTAGCAGAAAACATAATCTGAGACTTAAAAGAGAAACTCTTGTTTTATGACTCATGAGATTATAGAAGCAGAATGGGACTTCTGTTTTATATTATTATATTATTTCTATTATATGGAAGGGGAAGAGCTAATTTAGAAATTTCTAATACCTTAATTACAGGTAGTTTATATTTGCAATAATATGCTACATGGAATGAATGTGGAAAGTCCATCCTGTTGTCTCTAATGTTAGCCCTTTGTAGTAGTTATTCTTGTTTTTATTTTGTAACAGTGGAGGCAGAATAAATTACTTTAGGTTGTAGACTGAGGTGATACATGATAAAAAAAAAAAATGAACTCATAAGTTTAAACTGTGATGGTTTCTATATAATATAAACAATATAAAGTATTTATCCTGAAAAATCTTTGTTCTCCTGGGGAAAGTACATTATTCTGAAAGTATGTTGAATGCCTTTTATATAGAAAAATGCAGGAAAAATTAAATAATAATAATACAGAATTTTATTTTATAAGCTTCACAAATTTCTATTTTGTTCCATTGTATTGCAGCGGCCTTGCTCATCATATCAGAACTTGCAGATCGAGCCAATGATAGCATACAACAAGGGGTGAGTGCTAAGTCCTAATTTCAGAAATTATAAATCAACAGTACCTTGATTATTTATTCTGTCAAAAATGACATATCACATAGGATTCTTAAAATATTGGCATATTCAACCAAGAAAGATATGTGCATTTTGATGCTGTAACTTTGTATATATACATTTAATTCATGTTACATTCCCACATTAAAGTATATATCTCCAGCAAGGCCTGTCCACAGAAAGGAAAATGATTGGCTATTGCTTTTCTAGAACACAGTAATGGGAGGGCACAACATCAGGGGAATTGTCCAATAGGAGGATGTGGTAACCCCCAATACTGGAATGAGCAACTGCTCCTCTGGAATGAGATTCCCTCTGAGATCTGGGTGGCTCTCACTCTGATGGTATTTCAGAGAGACTTGAAGAACTGGCTGTTCGCCCAGGACTTTGGCAACAGTGAGTGAAAAAGCCCTTTTCTGGGTTGTTTGGGTCCATTTTTTGTAGTTGCCTGGTTTTTGCTACCTTTTGTTCCTTGTTTTTACTGATGCATTTTATTAGGGGGGATTTATAATTTTTTTTTTTTTTTTTGCTTGTGACCTGCCCAGAGTCACTGGGAATCAGGCCATGTTCAAATTTAATACACAGAAGTAGTAGTAGTAGTAGAAGAAGAAGAAGACACCTTGCAAGCTGTTGGCAAATTGCGTCAATCCAGACAGGATTTTCTTAAGCTTGTTTAGAGTCAGGTTGGCATGAGCACAAGATAGGAGCAGCTTAAGGTTGCAATGTAGATGTGCCATGGGTATGTGTGTACTCTCACACACTTATTTATTTATTGCATTTATACCCTGCCACAATTCCTCAATTCTCAGTGCATTTACAGAATAAGTAAACCATTATGGTTCACTACAAATAATAAAACTGTAACAATCTAAAAAATGAAAATTCCAAAACTAGACATCACTTCTCAAATGCTCTCTGGAAAACCTTCCTTGTCAGCTGCTTCTGGAAGGCTACCAAGGTCGAGATAACCTGAGCTGTATTAGGAGACTATTCCAGATGGCTGGTGCTGCCTCAGCCCCCTGTCTCTCCATAAAATGGGGATCCACCTGCTGCTTTTCCCAGCAAGATCAAATTGATCAGGGTGATTCTAGTGGGTGAACGCAGTCCTGACATCATGGAGAGCTCTGTAGGTTAAAACCAAACCTTTAAATTGCACCCAGAAGCTTGTAGGAAGCAGGGGTATAATGTGTTCCCACCAGCAAACTCTTGACAAGCACTCAGACTGCTGCCTTTTGGATCAACTGAAGCTTCCAAGTGATCTTGATGGCACGTAATCATCATAATCAATCAACCATTGTAGCCCTCAGATCCTCCCCCCTTGTTGAATGAGCCCCTTCATTCCCAAAAGATTCCCAATCTTGGCTGCTCTAGAGCAAGGGTTCTTCTAAATAAAGATTGCTGTACCATCACCCTTCCTGGGTCCTGGAATACATGGGATTCTGCTTGTACAAGCAGAGGAAGTGGGAGATGGGTGTTGGCTATCCTACTACAATTTAAGAATAAAAGGAGCCCTTCTCTCTCTCTCTCTCTCTCTCTCTCTCTCTCTCTCTCTCTCTCTCTCTCTCTCATATTCTCTCTCTCTCTCTCTCTCTCTCTCCTTTCCACAAACGACCCATTAAGGAAGACAGAGGGAATCGTTGCATAGTGCCTTTTGATTAGCAAAGCTAGCAGGAGCCTTCTGAACGTGCACATAGACTTACAGCCCCTACAAACCATCTGGGTGATTAAAACATTCCAAAGGAATCACAAACAACAGAGACTTGAGGATTGAGGCATTACAAGAGTGAACGGAAGCTGTGAATATAATGGCTGTAATTCATTAAAATCTCATCCTTTTTTTATCCATGTGCCATCCAATCCTATCTCTTTAATAGCAACAGAGGTCTCATTAGTTTCATTTTAGATAGCGGACTGCAGGAGATTTCACAGCTCGTCTGTGCTCATTGATTGCGTCCAACCTTTTCAACACTGGTCGACAGTTAATAGTGTGAGAGTCTGGTAAATGAGCACCCTGATCTCTGAAAAGGAGGCCAAATTTCACGGTGTATTTAATACTTTACCGTTACCTGTTAAGACCACAGCTGCACACCTGTTACTAAAGGATGAAAAATACAGCCGATCCTATTAGTGATACAGGTAGCACTTTGCCCATCTTGGCTTGGCTTGAAAGTTAAGTAGGATCAGACGTGGGTGGGGGACCAACAGAGAATCCTAAGGTGGAATGTAGATTGGGAAGTTTAAAAAAAAAACCTCACAAAAATATTCTGAGATAATCAGAAGTCAAGTTCAATTCAAGGTGGAGTGCTTTTGCGTCAGCAGATGGCAATACCTGAAAAGCTTTGGAAACTAAGCAGAGTCAGACCCTGGTTAATACTGGGCAACTCCCAGGACTGTAGGCGACACTGAGAAGTTTTTTAAAAATCCAGAGGGAAGCAGTTGCATGCTGTAGCCAAGAAAACTACATGGATATGAATCACCAGAAGTCCAACTCAGCTTGAAGTTATTTCTGTTCCAAGCATCCAAAAGCATCCAACTGTACGAAAAATGAAGTGGCTGTAGAAGTTACATATAAAATTCCCCACTTAAAATTCAATTTATAATCTCAGGGGAGTCTCATTGAGCATCTTGACTTTGTGCACAGTCCCAAAAATCATAGGACCAAAGCAAACAAAAGACATCCATGGAATTCACATTTGCATGAATGGCATTGTTAAAGAAAATAAGGGTAATCCAATCTGGATCAGGATCCCAGTGAGGATAAGAGACTTTAAGCCTTTGGGCCTGCATATATTCTAACCCAGATCAACCCTCTTTTGCCTGCAGTTTACTTATTAAAAATGCTAATTTCCTGAATGGCACCTCATCTAGTTTGGTCCACAGGTGCTCCAGTCTCTAACCTATCTGAAATCTCAGCCTGAGAAAGAAGAAACACAGCTTGGTATCCCCATTTTGCACAGCCCTGTTTTCCCCATCATTAGGGTTACCATATCTGTGCTGCAAAGATTCAGACAGCCACTAGGTGGCAGCAGAGCGATGCATAAAACCCTGACTCTTTGCTGCTCTCTAATGGTTGCCAGGAGTTTTGCAGCCCAAATATGACCACCTAACCCTTTTGCCACAGGGCTTCTAGGAACAATGAGATTTCTACAGGTAAGTTCATATGCAGTTGTTTGGGGGAGGGAAAAGGATCTGTAGCCCTATTTCCTCTCTGCTCCCCTTTGAGCCAGTGTTGGACTAGTTCAGGATGGGGGTGCTGAGGAAGGATGTAACAGAGTTTCACCACAAATTCCTCTGACAGCAGATTTTCCTCCCCTCAAAAACCAATCTGTGGAAGGGTGGCAAGCCGTGTGTTTCTGTGTGTTTGCCCTTTAAAAAGCCAGTGTTCACCAGTCTCATGGCAAAGGGACTGCTTCTTCCTTCTTCGACATCTCCTGGAACATCTGTGGGATATTGTGTGGTCAAATGGTGATTCCAGGAAGCACTGGAGAAAGAAAGACACTTCTCTGTAGGAGCCTAACTCATACCTTTTGTGGCAAGTGCACACAGAGCTGTTTCCAGGATAAGCAAAGCTGCAGAACACTGTTTCTCAGCCTCAGCAACTTTCAGGTGTGTGGACTTCAACTCCCAGAATTCCCCAGCCAGCCATGCTGGCTGGGGAATTCTGGGAATTGAAGTCCACACATCTGGAAGTTGCTGAGCTTGAGAAACACTGCTGTAGAAGAACCCTCAGCCACCCTGAACATTTTTAAAAGATTATTACAATTGCCATTCATCCTGGCAAATTTTTCTATGGGTTTTTTTCACTACCAGATCAAAAAAACAAACAAACAAACAACCCTAAAAACAAGTGGATTTAAAGGCCATGTTCCTGATTATACAAAAGTATATGTTACTGACTCAATTACATTGCTCTTTTGAAAGCTAAACAATGTAGCTATGCTCAGAAAATGCCTGGTATTCTAGTGATGATCAGTAGTGCTAGATATTCGCATAAACGCGGGAGTTTAGATGTGTTAATCTGACCCAACAAAAAACAAGCATCTTACACTGCTCTTGTGGGCACATCAATAGCCCAGTGGCAAAAAGCAGCAATACAAACCTCTTCATAGTGTGGAGGGAAGGAAGCTTCTGCTAGAGGCACATCAAGCTGCTTTAGAGGTACATGAGCAAGGAGTGGTGAAAAAGTTGACAACTCTGTTGTGGAAGATTGGAGATCACCAAGAGAATGTATGCCCGAATTCCTGTCAATGAGTGTGAAAGTTCTGAGTGGTGGAGAAATTGTATTAGTTATCCTAGCATTGTGGTTCTGAATTCTCACAAGTAGCTATGATTTAGATTTTATGTTAGAATCCTCTTGCTTCTCGTCTCACTTGTATAACTATAATTTCAGTGCAGAAATCTTTGCACATAGCAAATTGGTTCATTAGACAATGTACGTGATAGTAAAGAGAGGTTTAACAACTGAGGGTGTCTTTCTACTGCTTCTGAATCCCAAATAAAAGTTCAGCTGTTTGCCCTCTGTAGATGCAGTTGCTAAAGCACAGTGCATATGTGCAAAGACAGCAATGCTGTCATAGCTTATTCTTACACTAACCTATTTCTCTAGAATTTTCTTTCTTTATTAATCACATTATATGGAGACTCATGATGGCATATTTCAACTGCTTACCTTCACCCAAACATAAGCATATCATGTGTATTAAAGGTAGTAAATTTCCATTAAATCATATTTTCTGCTTCTTTTTTGTCTGCAGGAAAATTTGCAGAAACTGGTACACATAGAGCACAGTGTCAAGGGACAGAGCAGCCTCCTACAACCAGGAAGAGTAAGCTCTGTTTTTGATTAAGAGTCTTATATAAAGATTCAATCCAGTAGATGTTGAGCTCAGTAGAACTGTTCTCCTTGTTAATTTGCCAATATTCACTACCATATGACACAGCAGACTTTAGGGTTATGGTTAAGCCATTTCTCTTTCATTTAAAAGGCAATTAAATGAGTGCATAGATGGGCAAGGACTAGATTTACATCTGGAATATTCTGATTCACCTGTTGAACTACTGAATGTAAACAAGATGATGTATCAATGCCTCTATTTTTTTCCTCAGATATTTCTGAAAGAAGGGACATTAATGAAAGTCTCTGGGAAAAATAGGCATCCTCGACATTTATTCTTGGTAAGATTTTATTTTTAATCTCTATTATTCTGCAGTCAGATGTAGATGAAAAGATCTTTGCAAATAAAGGTGGCAATCAGAAACATACTTACTAGGGAATAGGTTACACTGAACACAGTGGGACTTACCTATAAATAAACAGAATCTCATTTTGATGTTGCAGTAATATGTATACTAGCTTGGAAATTATTCCCCAGAACTTTAATAAATATTTATTTATTTAATAAATTTAAAGGCTGGCCATCTCATATACATGACTGGGCAGCTAACAATTAAAACAGAGTAAAAAAACAATAAAAACATCCAGAATTAAAAAAACAACAACATAAAAATAGCAGCCAAGAACACTCATAAACACTCAAACTAACCATGAAACAGGCTCGCCCATGCTATCAGGGCCCCAGGCTTGATAGCAAAGCCAGGTTTTTAAATAGTGCCTTGCGAAAGGCCAGCAGGGTAATGGCTAGTCTAGTTTCTGGGAGGGGGATATTCCAGAGGGGTGATATTTCTGTGCCATAGCAGAAAAGGCTCTCCTCCTGGGTCCCAACATATGACACTCTCTCACAGGCGGGACCTGGAGCATGCCTATCCTGCCAGATCTAACAGGATGGGTAGATACAATTGGGAAGAGACTGTCCCATAAGTAATTAGGTCCCAAGCCATGAAGGGCTTTAAAGTTCACCACCAGTTCCTTGAATTGCACCCAGAAGCATACTGGTAGCCAATGCAGCTCACAAAGCAGAGCGACTGGCACCCATAACTACCCGTGCTGCCACATTTTGCACCAGCTGAACCTCCAAATACTCTTCAAGGGCAGCCCCATGTAGAGTGCATTGCAGTAATCCATTCAGGAGATGACTAAGGCATGAGCGACTGTGAGGAGGGCCTCTCAGTCCAGGAATAGGCACAGATGGCACCCAACATGAACCTATGCAAAGACCTCCCCACTGCTGCCACCTGCTCATTGAGCAGAAGCTGCAAGTTCAGGAGGATCCCCAGATTGCACATAGGATCTGCCTGGGAGTGCAACTCCATCCAGAACAAGAGATAGAAGGTCCCCAGAACCAGGAAGTCCTAAAACCCAAAGCCTTACTAGGTCTTTCTAGGATCAGGATGTATCCCTATGAATTGTCCCATTTCTGTATTTTCCGTATGATAAAACAATAGGAATCACCATTTGGGACTCAGGAGTGATTCAGCACAATTTCGTGTGTGCGTGTATGTGTGATTTTCAGTTCAGGGAATTATAGCTTCATAGAGATGGGGAAGGGGCCATTTAGGCCATCACATCCAAACTCCTGCTTAGTGTAGAATTCAAATTAAAGCTGGGCATCTCCCACAGATGGCTGTCCAGGCTCTGCTTGAATGCATTCAGTAAAGGAGAGTTTATCATCTCTTTTTGTAATTGTAATTGGTTGAAACTGTGTCAAACTGCTCTTACTGTTAGGAAGTTCTTCTGAACATCGAACCAGAATCTGCCTTTATGTTACTAAATGCATTGGTACATTGCACTCTGGGTGGGCTTTCCATGTGACACCCCTTCATATATCTGAAGAGTACTGTTCCCCATCAACAAATTTTCTTCTCAAGGCTAAACAGATCCAGTTCACCTAGATCTGTTTTTTCCCCATAAGACTTAGTGCTCAGTCTACTGAGCATTAAGAGCGTGCTTCTTGCTCTTGTCTGCACCAATTTCCATTTCTCTTATTTTTTTTTAAGCTGTGATGCTCAGATCTTGACATAGTACTTGAAGTAGTATGTGACCAGAGTACAGTTGAACTATTACTTCTTGTGTTTGGGAAACTATATTTCTAGTTTGCAGCCTAAAACTGCATTAGGATGGCACCAACCCTGTTGGCCTTGAAGATCTGGTTATGTGCCTGGGCCGGGGTCCCAAGGGTGTTAAGGGCCCTGTTTCCTGGTTATGTTAATATCTATGGATTATAAATTTCTTGGCTGCTGTATATATTTAATTTTCTTTTGTATTGTGTTTCTATTTTGGTTTTAATTGTTTTTATGATTGTTCGCCACCCAGAGTCACTTGTTTGACATGGGTGGCCATATAAATTGAATAAATAAATAAATCTACCTTTTTAACAGTCATGTCACATTGCTGACTCATATTCAACTGGTGATCAATTACAATTTCCTTTGTGTTCTTTTGTATTACAAATCAGGTATCCCCCATGCTACATCTAAGCTCTTGATATCCTTGTCCAAAATGGGGAAAAAATATAATTGTGTTTACAGGTAGTCCTCACTTAACAATAGTAATTGGGACTAGAATTTCATTAAGCAATGTGGTTGTAAAGCATGGTTTTCAAACCAGCTGCATATCTACTCAATAGATATGTCATCCAGCTCATACTTAATTAGCTTGTCAGCTAGAATGTCAAGATATATTATGTCCACATCATTCCCACAGTCTAACTTCTAAGGAAGTTACCCAATGGAAAATTGAGATAAGATTAGTTCTTAACAAATGCATGCTGATTTCTAAAAATCATTACATTGTTTTTAATGCATTTGCAGTTCAAATATTTTAATATCTGCTCTAGAATCTTCCCAGGAATTCAACTAAATTTGAATTCAACTAAATTCTCAATCCAAATTTATTTTTTCTGTGTGCTTAGATCCTGAGCATGTCAAGTTACATTAATGGCAGGAGGTCTCAAAGCATTCCTTTTTTCAGTTAGCAAATGGCTGCAGATCCCAACTGCCATGGGATTAAATGGCAAATTTACTAGTACCAGAATTTTCCGTCTTGGATGCTCTCTTTCCCTTTCCTGAAGCATTGAAATAGGACCGGGAGATATAACAAATTTTCAGTTTCAATTATGTTTTCCTAGTTTGTTCTTGTCATTCAAGCTGCAAAGACAAAATCATTGCTATAAGCTGTGTGCATTAAAATAAGAGGAAAACCATTTCTGAATGAAACATGAATTTAGATTGTGCTGCAAGTTCTGTGACTCAGAATTAGGTTGGCTGTTCACTGCAGGGGGGAAAAAATAATTATCCCTTGGCAGTTGGAGATATTGCAAAAGCTAGTTCCTGCAGGATTTAATGGTATATGAATATAACCAGTGACAGTCTTTCCTGCTTTTCGCCTCTTCTGTCAGAAATGAATAATACAGTCAGACGTCTGTATTGCCATGGAATAAAATTTGGAGTAACATTGAAAGCTAACAATTTAGATCAACAAAAATAAAACAGCCTGTGCAGTCCCATGCTTAGGACTATCTTTATAAGTTTCAGGTAACAAGTCTAAAACTCCTGAAAAACCGGTGGGATATATTGTTCAGAATAGTTTGTTGACCCAAAAGTCATTTGTAAAAGTGCCATGGTAGGACTATTTTAATGAGGATATTAGTTTCTATTCTATCTAGTAATTAAAGTAATTTGCATAAAATGTAAGTGCTCATGTTGCACAGCTACAGAATAAATAGCAATACCATTTGGTATGGAACTAAAACAGAACAAATAAATGTGTTTACCTGGAAAGAACAGCTACTGTTGAGTTCAGTAGGAAGCAAGATAAAAATCAACGTTGGAAAGTTACATTTTTAAAAATTATGATAGACCTCTGTATAGCATATATTACAGAATGTATTCTGGAAAAAAAAATTAATAGGCATGTTTATATAGAAATGGTATGTGTTGGGATAATCACATTTTGTCTAAAATAGGTTAAGTGTGAAATCTTTAGTAATAGATAACAGTTGATAGCAACTGCAGATTTTCTGCACGTTGCTTTTTTAAAAAAATATTGTTTAGAATTTAGATGGAACAAAATAGAATCTGCATTCACATAATATGTTGACGTTGATCAGATTTCAAAGAAAAACATTCATCTTTAGACAAAACTCCCCAGACTAACTTCTAACATTTTTGTTTAGAAAGGATATTAGTTGTTGATAGGAAAGATGTATGCCTGATATTATGTATACAGTATATAGGGCACTGCTGATCAGCATTTACAGTATTGATCTAGATGAATACACAGTCTAACTACATATGAAGCAACTTAACTGGGTTTTAAGCATTCTACAAAATAAGCTATTTATTTTGAAGAAAGTTGAATATTGACTTTCAGCATAATCAATTAAAATGACAGCCAAGCTTTTCCAGCTGCAAAAATTCAACAAAAGTAAGGCATACACAAACACCAGATAAAGCCAGATTACTAGCAAAGACATCTTGGTCAATTTGTTAGTAATGTACAGAAATCTGTTTAATGCTCTTGAAATAACATGGGAATTATATACAAAGGCCAGCATAATCTCAGCCATACAAATATTTTGTGTAGATACTCAAAGCTGACATGAAACTTTAGCAACACCATCCTTCTCCTGGCTAGCTGAACAGCATTAATTTGAATTTCCTGGTGGCTAGTCATGAGCAGTGGTAGGACTTGAGACATTAGGTACATTTCCCTGAATGTGAAGACAAAACAGATGGGAAATCACTCTAACAGGCAATTAACAAACACAACCACCATTAATGTTTAATAAAATAAAAGGATAATCATGGCTGCCATAGCAACAGTGCAGTAGGGTAGCTCCCATAGTCATCACTACCACAGGATATCTTGTGCTTTGCAGAACTTCTTAATATATTTTTTTTTCTTTGAAAAAAAGCAGAATATATAGCCAAGGCATAATGCAGAACATGCTGGGGAAAGCCTGACAATCCTTCATGCAAACTAATTTTATGGGATGGCAGGGTGCCGTTCATTAGCTACCTCTTCTGTGACCTGAATTGACCCCATACTAGGTGGCTACATTAACAGGCAAAGAAAAGGGCATAGCCTTCCCTGTAATTAAGTAAACACTGCATATTCAAAGGAGGCTACAGTCTAATTTTTGTCTCTATTTTCTGCAGTGGAATCGTCTCATTTTAAAGGCTAAATTAATAGCTGCATAAATCAAGGTATTTTTGTGGCTTAGTAACAAAATTAACTTCTCTTGATATTCTTCCTGTGACACCTCCTAGAAAGCTACATTTAATCTTTTTTTTTTTTTAATAACAACAAGGGAAATTCATTTTGGTGATCTATTCTTTAATAGCTAAGTGGGTTCTTTTCCTTCCTTGACCTTGCCAATTCCCAATTTCCAAGAAACCGTCCTGGATTTATCTTTGTAGATGTGTTCAATCCTTGCAGTACTGGAATTTATATGAGATCACAGTGCAGGGTCAGATACGGTGATTATTAGATTAATATTGGTAGGATGGGTAATTTACAAAGCAATAAATAAATGTTACACACGCTTTCTTGAGAAGCCGTTGGTTACTTTTTTATGTAGAAAATCTGTATTTGCTGACCCTGGAAAACTAATCTTCTGGGACAATATTAAATTTCTTCTGAGATAGTAATAAATGAAGAATAGTACGTAGGGGACAAAGGAAATGAATGATGCAAATAAAGGCTAAAATTCAGAGTACTTTTAGTTGTACTTTCAGAGGCAGAGTTCATATATACCTGGCAAGTATAAGATAAAGTTCCATGTAGCTCGTATGTTTTATGGTAAGAAAAGCCCTCTGCTGGTCAAACAGCTACTAACAATCGCAGTAGACTATTCATCAAACATCACTTTCTTTTCATTTCTCCCTCCATATTCTCCAAATCTGTAATGGAAGGTTCTTCAACCTTCTAGAAAATATACAGTAGATGCATTTGTTACAACTTTTGCTTTTCAGCAGAAGATGATGACACTGTAAACTAGATTTATAAAAGAATTAATTAGGCCAACTTTTCACAGACATTAATGGAAGGATTTTTGGATTATACTTCTTTCTAATTGACACACATATATGTTCATACATACATGTACATATAAATTTGCCATTCTGGGATAGAATATGACATTCATAGAAATGGTGGGAACGTCTCTACCAAATTTTGAATGGATAAGGATGTCAACTGCTAAATAGATTTACTCTGGACTTGCACATCCATTAATTCTGGATTTATGGGCATGTTTATATGTGAATTTGTGCAATGTAGCAACAAGCTCTAGACAGGCTGGCAAACTATTTTTGGGGGTAGAAGTCTTACACTGGCATTGTGCAGATAGAGGCTACTGGTGCTGGAGTCAGGCTAGCATGTCAACACTAGGCAGAGAAAGGCTAGACGGTAATACTAGTGAGGCAGGCATCTTGGTGTGGGGGGGCTCAGAACTGATCTGCTAAATCTGGGCCATGTTCTGTTTTAGTCATAGTTAAACTACTATACTCCAAAAATGGAGAGTGGAACAAAAATTAAAAATTAAAAATGACGAAACTGAATTGAAGCAAAAAGGGACAGAAAAGTTAGTAGCAATGGAGTATAAGTTACCAGTGGTTGCTATTCACTTAGAGATGTTCTGGAGGGGAAAATCAAGCCATGGGTGGTTTATATTTAGGAACACCAAGTGATAACATGATAATGAAAAGATGTTATTTGTGCACAAGTTAGATATAAATTGGGTGCTATGCTAATGTATATTGTATAGAAAAAGGAGTAATAGATTTACATGTCACGGTCTAATAACACCTTGTCCCCAAGATATGATTGGGCAAATTCTGAATCAAAGTCAGATCTGTTAATCACTGCATTGAGTACTAACCCTTGCCTTGCCTTGCCCTGTCCACAGAAGAATGTTAGTACAATGTAATATCCCTGGATCCACCCAATCACAAATGCCCCTTTTTTGGACAAAGCACTTGAGATGATGGTGCTTCTGTAGATGAAGTTGTTCTTAGAGGACACTGATTATCACAACCCTTTTCAATCTGTATTCAGGGCTGGTTTTGTGACAGAATCAGCCATGGTCACTCCGGAAGATGATCTGCAGGCAAGAGTCAGAGGGAGTGGGATTGTTGATCCTATTGAGCCCTCAACAGTTTTTGATACCGTTAACTATGGCACTTTCCTGGATCATATGTTACAGTGGAGTGAGAGTAGTATTGCGTGATTGTGTCTCTCCTAGGCTGAGGAATGCCACAAGATGCTATTCTGCCTCCAGTCCTATTTAATGTCTATATAAGTGTTTCTCAATCTCAGCACATTTAAGATGTGTGGACTTCAACTCCCAGAATTCCCCAGCCAGCAAGTTGGCTGGGAAATTCTGGAAGTTGAAGTCCACACATCTTAAGGGCACTGAGATTGAGAAACACTGGTCTATATGAAATAGCTGAGGGAGTCATTGGGGATTTTGGAGCAAAATGTTACCAATATACAGTTGACATTCTGCTCTATTTCTCCATGACACCTGAATCAAAAGAGGCTATGTTATGTCCTAAACTACTCTCTGGATGCAGTGATGGATGAATGAGAGCCAGTAAACTGAGACTGAATCCCAACATGACTGAGATTTCATAAGAGGGAGTTTCCTAGGCTTGAAAATTTGGGAGTTGATCTGTTCTGCATGGGTTGCAGAAAGAATAGGTATACAAGTTTGGGGGTGCTGAGAGAATCATCATTGTAATTGGAGGCTGGGGATGCCTATTGCTAACTCCGTTCAATGTACACCATATGCCTGTTCCTGGATAGGGACAGGCTAGCTACAACTGTTCATGCACTGGTAACCTCACATTTAGACTACTGGAGTGCGATCTACACGGGGCTACTTTTGCTATTGGTCCAGATATTGTAATTGGTGCAGAATACAGCAGCCAGGGGGTTAGGTTAGGTTAGGTTTCTTGAAGCAACTGCATATTGGCCACTTAGCTACCAAGCCAGGTTCAGGGACCTGGATATCTGTCAGTTTGCCACTGACCTTATAGACTTGGTCAATCACCGAGATCCTCCGCTGCATCTGCTGAAAACTGCTTGATGCTCATGAGCCGTCCTTATCTTTGGTGCTACCCACACTTTAGAATATTGGAAGAATGCTTTGTTTTCTTCATCTCATCTTCTATAAATGAATACTGTTTATATTGTTTCAATGAACTGTTTTTGTATATATTTTATTGCTACTTTTATAGATGCTTTGAGATACTTTGGCAAAAGAAGGGGTATAAAAGTATATTGGGTAAATTAAGATAAATAAGATAAATAAATAACTTGGGCTTTATGCTACTCTGTAATGGATCAGAAACAAAGAATAATGTCACATTTTAATATTTCTAAGCTCCCAAGACATGACTAGAATAACCAGTGATGATTCTATCTATCTATCTATCTATCTATCTATCTATCTATCTATCTATCTATCTATCTGTGCCAAATCAAATTTGTTAGTCGCTGCATTCAATACTACCCTTTGCCTCATTCCATCTGCAATATTATTTTATTAAATAAACATGTATTGGTTTGAGTTTTGCCATTACTGCCATGTTGCCATCTCTGAAGAAACAGCCTCTGAAGAAACATGTGAAAACAGTTTCAGTGAAGCCCAGGTTCAGAAGGGACCTGTTTCAAACCTATTTGTTTTACCCCAGAGAATTGAAAATCCATTCCAAATTATTCTTCTCTCCCTTGGGATTTGAGGTCAGCTGAATCCAGTGCAGAACCCCATTAACTAGCCAGATAACAGGCCTTGTATAGAACCGGAAATACTAGTGAGATTTGTAAGATATATTGCAATATTTTTTTCAAGATTGCAAATGATTGATTTTGTCTTTTCTTCATACAGATGAATGATGTCCTGCTGTATACATATCCCCAGAAGGATGGCAAATATCGCCTGAAAAACACATTGGCTGTGTCTGGCATGAGGGTAATGTGTGCCCTTCTTTTTTATTTACTATTATATTTTGTTCACCTAAAACCTCTTTGTTTCAAATAAAACTGAAATAAAATGCAAATAAAATATTGGAAAACAAGTCCAGAAACAGCACACAAGCCTACAAATGAAATCTGAATGAGGCAAGATTGCAAAACAAATTAATCATAAATGATTTAATCAACCTCAGATATCCTGTCCAATCAGGATTCCTTTTTATCTCTCTTAGTAACTACTGAGAGTTGCTGATGCTATAGGAGAAAGAAGCTCCAAAGTTCATCACTGTGTAGTGAAGAGGAGTTCTGCTGAACTTGCAGAACACAAAAATAATCTTCAGATGAGATTGCTTAGAACAGTTTCCATTAATTTACTCTAACTTTCTGGAACATTGTGATGATTCACCTTCTACTATACTATCTGCCTCCACATCATTCACCACCTTTTCTTCATTTTTAAAAATTCACTCAGAGGGGAGGCAGCAGAAATGGCTTCTTAGAAATACAAAGCAGAATTAAAGAGATAACACCTATCATTTAAATGTAGTCCATTTTTAGTACAGAATATTGCTTTTCACAATCATACTTAATGGATCTGACTTCTTCAATTATCAATGATTTCCTGCTTTGAGGGGAAAAAAAAACTTATCCAGAAAATAATATGCCTCATGGAAATGCCTCATGGAAAACACTGCAAAAGATTTTAAAGTTATTGTCTTGTAATCATCCTGATAATGTTTCAGGATTAATAGAACCCAAAATAAATTGGGGCAAACTAATACTATTACTCATTTAGTCTAGATTTATTGCAGAACTACATAGTCCCTTGAAGCTTCCAAAGTTCATCCAAAAGGTGTCTTCAACCTGTGATCTTGAATGAGACAAAAAAGGATAATAATTACCATATTTAAATAATTTGATTTAAATTCAATTTAAACGTAGTTCAATTTAAATGTTGTTCTGTTCCTATCTATTTTTAGAGTGTGGCTTATAGCACAGCACTCATATGCAAATTATTATTATTATATTTGATCACACAGTCAGCCAGATGTTTAGACTGGATTTGGTATTTTTATCCACCTACCAAGTCCTTCTCAAGGACCTGGGATAGACAGATGTTGTTGTCTGATGGTGTTAAAGGTATCATCGCAGGATGTAAGCTGTTCCAAGTAAAGCTGCCTTTTGCATTTGACTGCATTTGACTGATGGTGATTTTGTCAATGCTGATGGTCTTCAAGAGGTGCTCCATATGTTTTGGGATTGCACCTAAGGCACCTATTACTCTTAGTACTATCTTTGCTTTCTTTTGCCACAGTTGTTCTACTTCTATTTGCAGGTCTTTATATTTGGTGATTTTCTCCAGTTCTTTCTCTTCTATTCTGCTGTCTCCAGGTATTGCAGTGTCCACTATCCAGACTTTTTTGTCTTTCTTATCAACAGTTGTTCAGTCTGGGGTGTTGTGTGGCAGGTGCTTGTCTGTTTGAATGCTAAAGTCCCAAAGCACTTTAGCTTCCTCATTTTCTATTACTTTGTCTGTTTTGTGGTCCCACCAGTTCTTGTTTGCAGGCAAATGGTATTTCTTGAGGATATTCCAAAGCACCATTGTTGCTACTTTGTCATGCCGTTGTTTGTAGTCAGTCTGTGCGATCTTCTTGCAGCAGCCAACTAGGTGGTCCACTGTTTCTTCAGCTTCTTTGCAGAGGCAGCATATGCTGTCTGTTGCTGTCTTCTCAATTCTGGCTTTGTATGCATTTGTTCTTAAGGCTTGATCTTGTGCAGCCAGAATGAACCCCTCTGTCTCTTTCTTCAACTTTCCTGCTCTTAGTCATTGCCAGATTTTGTTGTTATCTGCTTTGCCTGCTAGTTTTTTTGTATACTGGCCATGTAATACTTTGCCTTACAATGTCCCTTTTCTGTTATTCAGTTGGTCTTTCTTATAGGCCAGTTTCGTTTCTTTGGTTGTTGTTGTTGCTGTTATTATTATTACAGTATTATAAAAATTGATATGCTGCCCGACTCCCAGTGACTCAGCGTGGCTCAGTGTTGCTCCCCTCTGATTTAGTGGGTTGCCAGAATGCTATGGACATTATTTATTTTGGTTTCAGCAAAGCATTAACTGAAAAGTTGGCTAGGTGTTGATAACAGATGGATTCACAACTCTTGGAAAAAAGAGACTTGGTGCTTATCAAACTGAAGTGAAATTTCAGTTGAGGTCCCATAAAGTTCCGTCCTGATAATTTTCAACAATTTTTGTGTCAGGAATTTTGAAAACAAATCCTGAAAACAATTACTAATACTTCAGAAAATAGGAATGATATTTAGAAATACTTTTATAGTACATAAAATTTAATTAAGGTGAAGCAATGAGACTCAACAGAATAAAAATCAAAGATCTACATTCAGGCAAAATGTCAGATCCACCAGTATAGGATGAAGGATTCCTAACTTGGCAAATATCCAATAAAATGGATCTCTAGATTGTAATCAGTCACACAAGCTACGTAAACATTATTCAATAATGAGATATGATTGCAGAAGAATGATTTTAGAGTATATTAAATATCAGAGTAAGTTCAAAGAAAACCAATAATCAGTAATACTATAAAAATAGAAAGCTTGAATATATATGTAATAATAAAGAAAAATATAATATAAAAAATACGTTGTATCAGAAAATGTTGAAGGAATTTAGTATATTTAATCAGAAGAAGGAAAGACTTAATGGGAACACAGTCACAATCTTCAAGAAGCAAAATATTTGTCACAATAAAAGGATAACATATTTTAATTCTGATTGATGTTGTACTAGATCTGATGGATTTAACTTACAGAAAAGTGAGTTTCATTGAACATTATAATAAACTTCTTAATAGTAAGAGCAGTTTAGCTTACTAAAGAAATTATTGGTTTTCAAGCTGAGAGAACTCTTCAAATAGACACTTCAAACAGAAATTTGGATATGTTCTGGTATACTTGGCCTTCCTGCACTGAGCTGGGGTTTGGACCAGCTGCAAAGATTACCTCCCACTCTCTGATTTTATGAAAAAAAGAAGTGAGGTCAAGTCCACAGAAGTTTATTCCAATAAATGAGGCAGGTGATAGGCATAAGTATTCCTTTGGGTAGGACAAACTAACCTTCATGGCCTCTTTTATACTGAGCTGTGGTGGAGTCATTTGTTTCCACATCTTTCGTGGTCATATGTTAAAACCTCTACCCAGGTTGTTGGTCTTCATACTTACATGGCACGAAAGAAGTATTCACCTCTGTAGGACATCCATCACTTTTATATTATAAAGAGAAGCTCAGATGTTTATGTGGATGTTCTTAGAAGCATCTGCAAAGAACACCATGTTGCTTTGGGTATGTGAAAAAGAAAGATGTAAATGCCTTTGAATATTTGGGGGATAGACAGATTAATGTATTTCCTTCCTTCAGACAAATGCCATTTCTTTTTAGGTTAGCCGTCCAGCGACAAAAAAGGGTCAAAATGTTCTGAAGATTGAATACGCTGAAAATTGCCTAACCCTATCAGCAAGGTAGGCCATGTTGTACCACTATGCATTGATTTGTTTTTATTGAATCTCTGGGTCAGTACATCTGTTCCCCAAGATCTCATTGATGTCTTGCTATATTTAAACTCCAGTAATGTCCATGGTATTCTATTGGATAATGGCCAAGTGTTTGACTATAAAATAAGCATTCATTTTAAATGTAAAAAAATACAGCAATCTCAATGCTCTTTCTGAGCCAAAAGCATTTCAGAAGTACTTAGACATAGAAGGAAGAGTAGAAAATCTACTTCTAATAGAGATGTGGTCTGCTTCTTGATCTTTTGTAACTTTTTTTCTTGTTCATACTATGCCTGCTTCTTTTGTTGTAAGTTCACTTGTCAAATTGTGTCCCTGAGGTGACTGGAGGACTAATGAAATGAAATAATTAGCCAATTCTACTCAGTGGGCTTAAATGCCTTTTTATAGCACTTAAATGACAGAAGGAAGATTAAAAACTTTACTGACAATATAATGGGGTCCCTGTTTACAAGAAACCATCTTAATGAATTAACCATCATCAAAATCAGAAAGGACATGGGGTTGATGACAAAGAGAATCTTGCTGTGTTACTGGATCTGTTCCTTGCCTCTTCTACCTGAAGAAAATTTGATGCTTATGCCTTTATTTCCTAACCACTAGCTTTTTTTTTTACTTAACCTGAACAGTAATATGCAGTATAAGCAGGGAAAAAAGAATCCCAGTTATATCTATATTGAAATTAAATTTGCTTTTCTTAGCTTTGATCTGTCTGCATGCCTCACATAAATATAAGTGTATTTACTTATATATTCTATCAATCTCCTGCTTTTCCTCCAAAATACCTTTTGCTCCTTCTCTGTCCCCTGTTTTATCCTCATAACAACCCTGTGAGCTAGGTTGGTTGGAGATGTGACAGGTCCAAAGTCACTCCCTAGTTAGTATGTAGGTAGGATGGACCTGTTCCCTTCACCCAAGCAAAAAGGTCTGCAATGAAGCTGAGGCTGAGGCTGTAGGAGAAGGCAGCTTGCTCTGACCTTGCACCCTTCAGAAGTATGCTGAGGTGGTTTGATATTAGAGAAAGAATGAATGAAGCTGAAAGAAAAGGAGGTGGGTTGAGAGGAAGAGGAAGAATGAGTAAGTCATGGTTGATTGGAATTGATGAGATCTTCAAAAAGAGAGAAGTGAGAACCTGAAAGAACAAAAGGCAGTGTATAAATGGGTGTATGGATGGGACAGAAGGAAAAATTATATGCAAGGACAGAGATATATGGAGAGATATAATGAATGGTGTAGGCATAAACTAGATTTAATTATTCTTCCTTCTTTTCTCTTGCTTCCTGCTTTTAATTTCTTAGCCTGCTACTTCTGACTAGTATTCCTGAAAGTAACAGTAAATTGTGTGGATATATACATAGGCATCTTAGGGAAAAGTATATACAAGCATATTATAATCTGGAAAATAATTTGCAAAAGCAGTAATATATTAGGGGAAGTTGCATACAAAAACATGTTTCAGCAGAAAATAGATATATTAAGAAGTATGCCCCCAAATGTATAAACATTTGTATGCTGATATACAAACATATACAATGCATAATTCCTAGAGAATTCTCAAAAAGCAAAAATTTGAAAGATGTAAATGTTATAATTAACCATTTTGAAAGACATGGGCTAAAGATTGGAAGAATGCTAACTAAAAGGTCTTAAGTATGTGCAGTTTAAACATTGCAAGTCCGCTGGAGGTACCTTACAGATCAAAAATATAGAAAAGTTTTCTGGAGAGAGAGAGGTGGTGGTATGTCAAGCACTGAGATTACTCTCCACTTCCTCAGTGTTATATAGCTAACTGATATTGGAGGTAGTAATTCTGCAGGATAACTGTGAGACCCTCTGTGCTTAGTCTGTGCGTCATACACACAGTCACAATCGAGCAGTGCTGCTGTAATAAGAGAACTTTAATCACTCAGCTAACTTCAGGGTGCTATGAAATCTGCTATGACACTGGAATGTGTAACAGATTCCTTTTTTTGCTGGCTCCAAGGCTATGTTAAAACCCCTGCTCTATGCTGCTCTGGAGCAGGAATATGGTTCTATTTTTCCAGTTATCATACAGTTATCACTCACACAGTGATCATACACACACACTCACATACATTGTGTCAGTTATCACTCACACAGTAAAGCCCAAAATCAAGAGCCCAGTGTAACATTGCACACCATATGCTAGAATCCCACAAGATCTGCTTGTATTTTTTTTGAGTTCTCCAGTTCTTTGGAATTTAGGGAGTTACAGAAAGGTAAAATGGATGCCTTAAAAGCATCTGCAAGCACCAAAAATGTTGGTTCCCAGGGGATTCTGAGAAGTTCAAAAGGAGTATGGATGGGCCACACATCTCCTGAGGGCCATCACTTGTGCACCCTTGGTTTAAGGGATAGCTCCTATTGCACATCCCATATCTTCTAAGCATTCACACAGACACAGTTAGAAGGAGATGGTAGTTCTTTATATTGCAAAAAGTCAGTAGCTTTTGCACAGGGATACCAGTAACATGTTTGCAGAATGACTTTTTTTCTTTTCCATTTTTTCCCCAAATCATCCCTTCTCCTTTGCTTCTTTTTTCACTATAATGGCAACAAACATGTAAAGTATAAGTTTAAAAATGTATTTGCAATAAGTTATTCTTAAATATTCCCTAAGTTTCTGTATATAAGGCTCCAGCATAGGCATCTACAGGAGACTGAGATTATGTTAAAATGATGCCATGCACATCATGACGCAAATCCCATCCTTTTATACCTGTGCCCCAACATCTGATACAAGTACTATGAAAGTCATGTGTTTCGCATCATGTTTGCACAAATCTGACATCCATAGGTCCCAGCTCATCTTGATTTATGGGCTGCCAATTATTTTCTTCTAAGAGAGCTCTGCCACCTTTACTGCTGCACAGAATGTAAGGTGCAGTGTAGCAGCTAGAGTATTCAATGCGGCAAAAAACTCTTACATTCCATTTTTGTTTCTTGAACCATTAATAAAACACCAGAGTCCTGCCAGAAGAAGCTAGCCCCATGGATATCTGGGATATTAAAGGTAGAAACAACCTTGCAAACAGGGATTGTAGAGAAGAGAAAGGATGTTTGTGGAAAATAAATAAGGCTAGTCATCTGGGACAGGAAGTGATGTGCAATGTCTTAGCTCATCAGGTCTGTATTTTCAGCCATCTTTTTGCCAGTAAGACTATTGAGTTTTATAGCAGCTGATGTTTTCACAGTTAAGTGTTCACTCATGGGAGAAGTGGATTTACTCTCAGCCAAGTATCATTGATTGGATTGTGTTTCTCCCCACATGAACTTCCTATGTCTTCAGGCACTTTGACATAGCCATTATCATTATGGTCCAAACATTCCTCAGCCCATCAGAATCATTCTCACAGTGCTTGTGATAATTCTCACCACAGTTGCTGTGAATTCAAGGCAAGCTAACTATTGTTCTCTCCAGACAAACCATGGGGAAGTACAAAAATGGGCATATAGCCAGCACCGTCACTCTTGTCTCCATCTTTCCCTTGCCATGTTTGTTTTCATGGCAGTAAAAAAAAAAAACTCAACTCAAAAGCAAAGTAAAAGCTTGTCATTGGCAGCAAATCTGCATTCCTGCTCCACTGAAGCCTGGTGCAAGGATGCTGTGGTGCTACAATGGAAGAGGGACACATCAAGGAAGGAACAAGCATGGATTGGCTGGAGTTCCCACCAATGAGAAAATGTCTTGCCCTCGCTCCCCAGGATCCAGGATCACAACTTGCAAAATGGAGGATGTATTTATTTGGATCACAGAGATCAGAGAGCTAAAACCCCACACTCCCTGAGGAGCAATGCCCAAAGTCATTGGGTCTCAATTCCTTAAGGGAGGAAATTTGGATTAAGGTATGACACAGGGCCTTCTGCATGGTTTCAGGAATCTTCAGAATTTCCTGAATCTTCAAATGCTTCAGGAACCTGAATTTATCTCTGATCCAGGAATCTGAATTTATCCCCACCCCACTTTTTAATTGAATTAAACTTAACATGGCCAACTACTGAGTCTCTTGGCAATCTACATGAATGTGGCACAGGTGATAACGAGTATTCATATGGTGCCCGTTAGACAGTAGTGTTAAATTGGGTTGAAATTTCAACAAGCAAGGACAAAAATAGAACATATCACTAACTGAGGCTTCTGCTGGTTCTCATAGCAAACAGTGACCTCTAATGACCTGTTTGCAAAAGTATAAGTCTATAGTTTCTACCGTCATGTCCAAGTAAATTTAAAATTCCATTATTGAAGAGCATGTTAAGAAATTGTCTTGAATATGAGGGCAGTGTTCATCCTCTCTTTCTCCGTTTCTGGGAAATAAACATTCCACAGAGTTTTCTGTTACTTTAGAAATGGGGACAAGGCTGGTGTGCCTATAAAGAAAATATAGCCATTAGATAATAGCAGGTCGCAACTTGGACCAAGCTGATTCCTTCCTTTATCTCTGCAGCTCATGCTCTGAAAGGGATGAGTGGTACAGCTGCATTAGCAGAAGCATCCCAGACGACCACGGGGCTCACAGCGGAGGTGGCTTTCACAACAGTGTTGAAGTAAGAGAGCATCCCCCACCCCCCACCCCCACCCCCACCCCCAGTTCTGGGACCTGCTTGAGTAAGTTTAGGAAAAGAAGTCTTGCATGGCCAGACATTCAGATTATTTTCATGTTAGGTTGTTTTTTAGAAGCTATTGGAGTATGTGTCTTCATACTGAAATGTTACTATTTTAATTAATTTGTTATGTATTTTGTTTTTGTTGTTATTACTGTTAGCCATCTTGTGACTAATCTAACCCTCTGTGCGGAGGGCAATCTATAATTGGGATTCTGCTATATATAAGCCTCCATTTCAAAACCACATGAACTTAAGTTCTTGAGGGAGTGGAAGATACTGAGGCTTTCTGTTCTGAACTGATAGTGAACTATTTAGAAGATTATAGAACATATTACAGAACAAGCTGGAAGTTTGAGTGTGCTAGAGGAAAGAAGATTAACCCAGGATATCACTATATTCTAAAAACATGTTCATGTGTTGGGTTGCTTCTCACTTCATGTTTTTACAAAATATGTCTATTCTTCTAACACAACTAGGAGTGCACATGTATGCCCTTAAGGCTCTAGAAATGGCACTGTCTTAATTTATCCCAAAATCTTTAGCCTGTCTGTAAAAGTGAGGTGGACAATATCAGCAAAGTAGCTATTGCAGATGGCGCTGTGTATATTCTGTGACCAAAACAACTCTTTCATTACATCTGTGCAGGTATACTCTAAAAGGCAAGGGCTCCATTTTTAACGTTTGCTTCCCGGGGCCAAAAAAGATGTGGTCAGTGACATCATGGTGATACAGGAGTGTGTGGAACCAAAAATGCTGACCTGTTTTTGGGAGACGGGTGGCTGGGAAATGGTTTTAAGGAGTAAAATGATGTCATAAGATTTACCCTTTATAATCTTCCAAAATGGTGAAATGGGCCCATGGGGGGCGGGGGGGAAGCAGCTTAAGGCCACTATTTCACACTTTAACTCTTCTCCCAAAACTTCTTATAAGTAAGCCCAATATTTATCCCTGCCCATTCCAGAGGCATCCTGGGACTCTAGGAATGCTCGGGAGAGTGGAGGGGCTTTATATGGCGGTAGGCCACAGACCTGAGCATGCCTATAGCCTCTTGTAGAATACAGTAAGGAACATCTTATTGTATTCTACTGCCTGCAGAAAGTAAGTATCTTTCTGATTATGACATTTCAGTTGAATGTGGCGGCCAGCACTAAAGTCCTTACACATATCTGTCGAAATGCTTCAGATGAGGCATGACTTCTACAGCATGATAAGGATAAGAATAAGTCATTACATTTTATTTTCAGCTTAGGGAAAGGCTGGGAATGTCTTTGGGTGAGAGGCCACCAACCTTGGTACCTGTATCTCACGTCATGATGTGTATGAACTGCGGTTGTGACTTTAAACTCACACTGAGGCGTCACCATTGCCATGCATGCGGGAAGGTAAATATCTCACTAGAATTGGATGTCTTTAGATCCTTGGCAGCAAAGAAACTTCTGGTCAATATCTCTTTATTATAGCACATACAACTCTCATCAACTCATTACAAGGAACGGAAACTCATTTTTAAAATAGGCTGTAGTAAGAGCTTTGTCTTTTGTAAGCAGCTGCTATCCACAAAATGCTTCTGAAAATTACTGTCATTGACATGTTAAAAATACATGTTCCCACCTCGTGATTTGATCTGGGTGAGTGCCACCTTCTAAAACTATCATGAACATCCAGATCAGAAATAACTTTTGGCTAATTCCAGAAGAGTTTCACAGATCTGAAATTAATAAACAAATTTGTATATACTTTTCACATTAAGGAGGTAACATATTCTGTTCACCAAACATAATATCAGTGATGACTAATGAGTTAAAAGGACTATTTGACAAGTTTTGACACTTATGGGGAAAAGAAACAATTTGTGAAACAATTTTAATCATCCCATACAACTATTATTCCAATCCTACTTATTTCTTATAATTTAATTATTTGGGTCGCATTTTGATAAACTACTGCCATATTCCTTAAAACAATTACAAGAATAAAGCCAATGCTTGCCATTCCTGAGATCTTCCTGTGGTCTGAACTGAACTGCAATCAGACATTTGCTGGTTTCCAGGTCAAATATGGTACCTCATATATTGTATCCACATCAGTAATAGAGACAATAAGTAATAAGAGATAAGGTCTCTATTTTTTTTCTTATTAATTTATTATTAAATCCAATACTCCAAGTGCTTGCTGTTTCAGCCCATCTTATTTTAGCTGATCATGCAATTCTAGAATTACTGTATGTCAACCAAAGTTATTATGTCTACTTCACAGATGGGAATGAGAAAAGCACTTAGGGCATTAGCTGTATTCTGTACAGAAAAAAACTGTCAATAAACAATCAGAAAACCAAAATTTTAGTGTTTGCCCAACGTTATTATAAAATCCACAAATGGCAAATAAATGGGACTCAAATTGAGCGGGTGTGCACCGATAAATAACTTGGAGTGCAGTTCCATGCTTCTCCATCCTGGAGTGCTCTTTTTTTTTTTTTATTGGGCAAGTGCTGCACAGCGTACCTCTATAGCTATTGTAAGATTTTACCACTCAAAAGGAGCTCATTATATCCCTGCAGCTTGCAAGATTTTCCAAGCTAAGCTTTTTTATGGCTCCCAAATTTGCTCTTTTGCAAAGCTTAACATTCTTGAAACTATCCAAAATAAGTTTATTAAAGCCATACTGATGGTTCCAAGAAGTATCAAAAATGCCATCTTACATGTAGAGACAGGTATACTCTTGTTGGATGCTAGAGTGTGGTTTCTTCTTATTACCTTTTGGCTAAAGTTAATCCTACTTCCTATAGATTTGCCCCATTGATACTTACAGAATGTTTTAAAATCATCCTGGCTTAAAAAAGCCCTAGATAACATTCATTTACTGGGCTTCTCTATGGAAAACTTGTGCTCATTAGGTATAACAATGTTAGAACTGCCCTCTAACAACAAATTTGGGATATAGATCTTCAATCAAATTTAAGCAAGGGGTCACACCCCAATATTCATCATATTCTTCCAAAAGGGTTCACTCTAGCTTCCTATTTATCATTTATTATAATTCTAAAATTTTGTAAGGCCTTCACTTTAGCCAGCCTGGATGCACTGCCCTCAGCAATCTTTTTTGGATGTTTTAAGGCTACTTCTATGTCTTTCCAGTTACAGGTAGTCCTCGCTTAACAACCATTCATTTAACAATGGTTCAAAGGTACAATGGCCTCGGAAAAAGTGCTTTACAACCTGTACTCACACTTACGATCATCGCAAACCATTCCACCCCCCTGCAGTCACATTTGCGACTTTTGTTATGACAGTCGTAAAGCGAATCACATGGTCATTAAGCAAATCACATGGTCATTAAATGAATTGCATGGTCATTAAATGAATTCTGGCAAAAAACGTCCATTGGGGAAGCTGGATTCATTTAACAATCATGTGATTTGCTTAACAACCATGTGATTACTTAACAACCACAGTGACTTATTTTACACCTGTTGTAAAAATGGTCGTAAAATCGGGTTTGGCCATGTGGTGACTTGCTTAATGACTGCCCCACTTAATGACTAATTTTCCAGTTCCTATTGTGGGAAGCGAAGACTACCTCTATGTCCACGTGGTGATGGCTCAATAGAAACTCTAAGCCATATGTTATTCTGCTGCTCCCTATATAAGGACTCCAGACAGACCTTCATTTAATCCAGTCTTGAAGAAATTTCCAGATAGGGAGTGTGGTTTCTACTTAATATTACTTCTTTTGGACAAGAACTCAAAAATATCTTCCCAAGTTGCCCAGTTTTGTGCTTCCATCTGTATAATACTCCACACCATTAATTAAGTTCAGAACTTCTTATAACACTGTTTTTATTCTGTTTTATTTTACTACATCTATTCTTGTTTTTTAGATCTACAGTCATGTGAAAAAGAAAGTACACCTTCTTTGAGTTCTATGGTTTTACGTATCAGGACATAATAAAAATCATCTGGTCCTTAGCAGTTCTCAAAAGTAGGTAAATACAACCTCAGATGAACAACAACACATGACATATTACACCATGTCAACATTTATTTTACAAAAAGAAAGCCAAAATGGAGAAGCCATGTGTGAAAAACTAAGTACACCCTTACTGCTTCCACAGGTATGAAGAGGCTAAGTAGCAGCCAGGTGCTGCTAATCAAATGCCCTTGATCAATTGATCATCAGCAAGTGTGACTACCTCTATAACAGCATTGAAGT
Source organism: Python bivittatus (assembly GCF_059951505.1). Classification (NCBI taxonomy): domain Eukaryota; kingdom Metazoa; phylum Chordata; class Lepidosauria; order Squamata; family Pythonidae; genus Python; species Python bivittatus. Next base: position 66,601,630 of record NW_028277035.1, read on the forward strand.
TTTAGGAGTTTGCTGGTCTCAAGCATTGAGGTGTGTGTTAACACAATGCCAAAGAGTAATGACATCAGCAATGATGTTAAAGAAGCGACTGGGAGTGGACATCCCAGAAAATTCATCCCAAGGTCAGATTGTGCAACGCTCAGAGAAATTGCAAAATACTCAAGAGGTACATCTCAGACTCTACATGCCTCAGTTAGCTTTTTAAATATTAAAGTTATGACAGTACAATTGGAAAAAGACTGAACAAGTATGGTTTGTTTGGAAGGGTTGCCAGAAGAAAGCCTCTTCTCTGTAAAAAGAACATGGCATCATGGCTTAGGTTTGCAAAGTTGCATCTGAACAAATCACAAGACTTCTGGAACACTGTCCTTTGGACAGACGAGACCAAAGTGGAGATGTTTGGCCATAATGCACAGTGCCATGTTTGGTGAAAACCAAACACAGCATTTCAGCACAAACATCTCATACCAACTGTCAAGCACAATGGTGGAGGGGTGATGATTTGGGCTTGTTTTGCAGCCACAGGACCTGGGCACCTTGCAGTCATTGAGTCGACCATGAAACTCCTCGGTATACCAAAGTATTCTAGAGTCAAGCATGAGGCCATCTGTCCGACAGCTAAAGCTTGGCCGACGTTGGGTCATGCAACAGGACAATGACCCTAAGCACACCAGCAAATCTACAACAGAATGGCTGAAAAAGAAAAGAATCAAGGTGTTGCAATGGCCCAGTCAAAGTCCAGACCTCAACCCGATTGAAATGCTGTGGCGGGACCTCAAGAGAGCTGTGCATAAACAAATGCCCGCAAACCTCAATGAACTGAAGCAATGTTGTGAAGAAGACTGGGCCAAAATTCCTCCATAACAATGTGAGAGACTGATAAAGTCATACAGAAAACGATTACCTCAAGTTGTTGCTAAAGGTGGCTCTACAAGCTATTGAATCATAAGGTTAGTTTTTCACACATGCCTTCTCCATTTTGACTTTCTTTTTGTAAAATAAATGATGACATGGTGCAATATGTCATGTGTTGTTGTTCATCTGAGGTTGTATTTACCTACTTTTGAGAACTGCTAAGGACCAGATGATTTTTATTATGTCCTGATACATCAAACCATAGAACTCAAAGAGGGTGTACTTTCTTTTTCACAAGACTGTGTTATACTTATTGTTTTTTATTATACTTGTTGTCTTTCTGTTACATGTATAGAAGTATGTAACAGTTTTACTGTTAGATGTTTTATTGGATCTGGCCTTAGGGCTGTAATAAACTGATCTGATTTGACTGACAGGGTGCCAATTTGGCATTCAATGTCTGTTTCAGTTTGAGTGTATTTGTTCCCCTCATTATAGTTATTTTTATGTTACTTTTTGTTTTGTTTTTAGGCATTGTGCCTGTTTTTAATTTGAACATCACCCAGAGTCAGTTATAAGTTGGGCAGCCTTACAAATCTAAATAATAAATTATATATAAATATTGTGATTACTTTAAGAATGTCATACAGAAGTTGTTCCTGTATTAGTAAGTTCATGTGATAAAATTATTATAATTGTGTCCAACAACTTAAGATGTTTGCAACACTTGATCTGTCCATGACAGATTTGACTGTTAGTTTGTGTTTGGAATTACAGCTCCTTACTTCATTTTTATGTGCAGTATGTCACATATGTTCAGATATCAGTCATTCTGCAGCACTTGAAAGAGGCCTACAATGGCTCTAAGCGCTGGTGCTATTATACAGTCTTCATTCTAGAAGATTGATACAAAGCGGCTTCATTATAAAGAATAATAAATGTGACAACTGCATTTTACTGTGAGATGATAAAAATGTATAAATTTAAAGATATATTAAAGTGAATTAAGATATATTAAGGTGAATTGGGCCAAATTCTTCATCTTATCCTCTTACTGAGGAACCTGATCTTAGTTTAAGGGCAAATTTCATAGACTGATTAACACTTACACAGCTGTTCTGGATGATGTTCAAGTCACTTCCAACTTTGATTCATACTTTTCTGACTTACCCTAAAGATAGTGTGTACTGTATCTTGTGTTCATGTAGATTATATGCCGAAATTGTTCAAGAAACAAGTATCCTCTGAAGTACCTCAAAGACCGACTAGCAAAAGTTTGTGATGGCTGCTATACAGAACTGAAGAGTAGAGGTGAATCCTGTTTTAAACACTGGGGTCTCTGCTGACACACAGATGCAAAGATATCTTAGAACAATTACTTTGGGCTACTTTTGCAAGGGCTTCCCCTCTGTTCAACCAGAAACTAATATTCCTGTTAGGATCCAACATTTTCAACAGGAGTCTTATGGAGCTCATTCATATTTGTCATATAGAGTGATATGGTCAGGAGGTCTAACCCTGGTCTAACCCTTTTCTTCTAAGCAGGTGGGACACAATTAGATACAGCCCAACTCCCCGAGGACCCAATTCTACTGTTTTAATATGAAGTTAGTGAAATCCACACCATTCAGAGTTTGTCCCAGAGGCAAACTGTATTGTATGAAAGTAGTTTTAATTAGAGGGAGATTTCTTTTCATGCAGCTTTGTTTAAACTTGATCAGAATGAATGGTCTTTCATGGGTAGAATTTAAAGACTCAAAGAAATGTTGAGAAGATGACACATTACCCACAAAAAAAGTGCTTATGGTTGGATATGATGCCTGAATCCATATACCAAATAATCTTTTCCCATTCCTACTATTGCAGAGCGGCCGATAAGCATAAGCTTCCCTACAAGTTCATCCAGGTTTTCAGGCAGTGCCTTCTCTTCTGTGTTCCACAATATCCACTATTCTTCCTTCAAAAGACAAAAGAAAATTCCTTCAGCTCTTTTGGAGGTAGGATCAACGATGCCTGCAAAAAGGCAAGGAAATTAACAGATAGGACATTTTTTCTATGTGATCAATCATACTAATTATCTATAATGCATATTTGGACAGCTTGATGCACCAGTTGCATCATTATCTCCTTTTTGGGGTGGGGGTGGGGAATTCTTGTGCAAAGAAGGAATTCTGGATTTCTCTCTCCTCTCAAGGACAGGTAGAAATGTCATCAAATGGATCACAGAAAGTCATATTTCTTTTTGAAAATACCACTTAAAAAAATAATAATAAAAGCTTTCTTTATGCACTTTTAAAACTTAAGTCAAATTAAAACAAATTCTTATCATTACTTGATATAATAATTTACTTAGACATTCCCCCAATGACTTAATTTCCTATCAGTGTTAACTGTGATCTGTATAAATAATACACAGTTTTTTTCTCTGACACCACAAGAGGGTGCTATACGGTTATCCAAATAAATTTCAGTCTCAAGGTTTCCAATGCAATGGATTATGCCAAATATTGTTTGCTTAACCACAGGTGGTTTTTATATTACAGATTAAAATTATAGCACATGCTAATACTAATCATATTTTCCACTCAGAAGTTGGCTTTGTGCCTAAGGCAGGACTGGAATTCATGGTATCCGATTTCTAGCCTGATGCCTTTAACCACTATCCCAAACTGGCTCTCATATTCATTCGTGTATGCATATGCATTCATTGTATGTGTTGGTCTGATATACTGGCTTCTCAAATCATCATATCCTGGTTTGTTTTGCAGAAAATAAAAGTTCTAATTTAAATAAATATAAAAGCATAGTAGTAATATGAGAGGTGCTGTAAGACTGTGGTTGTTTTGCCATTTTAATAAAATGCCTAGTAATCTGCACATCTGCATAGCTCCAAGAAACTGGAGAAAAAGTGTTTATGGTTGTTTTCTATATCATTGCAACCAGTATGAATGCTTGTTTAGGAAATATATAAATTCCCAAATAGAACTCTTTGCAGTGTGGGAAAGTGGGGAGGATTCCTGGTAATTTAGATCTGTCCAATTCCCAAGTATTTGCTCTCACAAGAGCTTTGATTCTCCTTCATCTCCAGGTGGCAGCTTCAGGAGAAGGATCTTCTATCAATGGGTATCTCAGCAGATGCAAGAGAGGGAAGAGGCACTGGAAAAAGTTGTGGTTTGTTATCAAAGGCAAAGTGCTCTACACATACACAGCAAATGAGGTAAGTTTTGGCAAGTGGGAGAGTATTCCCAAACTACTCAGAACTTACTTACAACACATCATACGCAGGATTGACATTCCAATAATCCTGTATACTTTTGATACCAACCTCAGCTCTGAGTCCCTGACAGGTTGGTTGGTTGGTTGGTTTTGAAAAAGCCAGGCTGGTCAGAACTGCTTAGTGATTGGAAATTTTAGAAATGTAGGCAAGGCAGGGAAGTCACAAAAGCATCCTGGGAGAAATCACTTCTGTATTGTATTGTATTGTATTGTATTGTATTGTATTGTATTGTATTGTATTGTATTGTATTGTATTGTATTGTATTGTATTGTATTGTATAGTTGCCAGGAAAATTACATGCACATGTCCATCATATGGAGTCAGCCCTAACACAAGGGAGTCTTTACTTGTTGCAGCAGGTGATAGCAGTTACCAGCTCTTGCATAGAGCTAAGCAGGATTGGATCAGTTTAGTTCTTGGATGGGGGACCACCAAAAAAGTCCCATGTTTGTGAACTTTAGACTGAGAATTCAAAACAAAATTCTGGGCAAAAGCAGTGGCAAATCGCTTCTGTGCCATTCCCAAGAAACCAACATGTATGTGCTGATGTAGTCACCAGATGTCGAGCTCAGCCTGAGGGAGATCTGACTTTACTACTCCATTATAACCTCCAAATCTGGAAAATACTAAAGCATGCCACTGGTTTCTCTAGGATTATTGGATGGGAAATCCCCATACAGTATTATTTGAAACACAACTTTATTTAAATTTTCTAGCAATCATACAAATCCAGATAAACAAAGGAGGATAAGCAGTCTTCTTTCTCTGTCTTCCAAGAGCAGACCTCTGTGTGTGTGTAAGTCCTCTCTTCCTCTAAAGCCCATTTCCCCTTCTGCACTGATTTCAGGACAAAGTCGCCACTGAGAGTTTGCCTTTGCTGGGTTTCACAATTGTCCCAGAAAAGGAAGATCGAAATATGGATGCAGTTTTCCATCTTTACCACAAGCAAACTCTGTTTTATAGCTTCCGAGCAGAGGATAGTAATTCAGCACAGAGGTACTAGGTGTTGATCTGCCTGTAATAACATACTAACCAGTGAAAAAGTGTGTCCAGTACTTCTCACTTCTCTTACAACCTCTTTCAGTGCTGCTAAACAGAAATTACTGCTTTTGTATAAGCTTTTGGTAATGCCAGCTTTAACACAAACAGTCAACTAGCATTAACAACAGTGGTAGAATTTGCTTGGCTATGGGACAATGCTGGGGATGGTTTCAGTTAATCAAATGTAGACAAGGTGGCTCTGTGAAGATAAATGTATTTCTGTTATTTGTGGTCAATGCTCATTGCATTTTGCAACCTTAGAAATATTCCATGTAATGCTCTGCTTGAATAGCTGTGGGAACACCATACAATAATGTGGTAAATATGTGTTATTAACTCATGCACTCTTGGATTTCAATACCTTCAGTGCATGCAACTCAATCCAATGGATCTTTACTAGGAAATAAATTCAATGGGTCTTTCCCACACATGGAATTCCAGACAACCTTTGGTTGGCATGGAAGCTATAGACAGGAATATTTGTTTGTGTTTACATAGGAACAGGGATCATGCAAATAAGTGATCCGTTCTTGGAAAATACTCAACACTCTAATTTTTTCACCTTTATAGAATAATTTATAATAACTAAATGAATACATTTAGTACATTGTCCAATACATTTAGTACATTGGACATGCAAGCAAGAATCCTGAAAGCACTTACTTATAAGTGGGAGAGAGGTCAGTGCAATTTCTTACATAGTAAAGGTGTCTTAAGAAGTGTAGTCTGAAACTTACTTCTATCTGCATCTCTCCATATACTCACCACAGCATATAGACCTCTTTCTATCATTCTAGTTAACAAATGGGGAAGTTACCTGGCTTTCCCACTATAATGCACTAGATGAAAAATGAACAGAGTTCTGACAATTCTCAAAATCAACATCTGTTAAAACAAAGATGAATTATTCTTGAATTGGCTTCCTTAAAAATAAGATTTTGATTCTCCTTTTTTTCAGATGGATTGAAGCCATGGAGGAAGCATCTATATTATAGCATCATCCAAGTGGATTCTGAATTAATGCATTTCTATTTGCAAGATTACCCTTATATTGGAAGGAACTATATATATAATCCAAATCTGGCTAAACATATGAAAAAGAACATGTAGAAGCCTATAATTTTCCATCCTTAAACTTATCTCCTTGCAGATGGAAACAAAATAAAGGGAATATTTATGGACCCTTTCTACCTTTGCAGGTTCATCACTAAACTGTGCTCTCATGTAACAGTTGCATCATGTTTTCAAGAAGTTAAACATTTAAGCATTTCTTCTAAAAGATTTGTTTACTCATCATAACTCTGATTTATTTTCTTTAAGATAGCATCAATTTAATTTGTGCCAGTCATAAAACTGAGTTTTTTTACATTAAAAATTTGTTTCCTTTCTTCTTCCCTAAAAGAGATTTAGACTGGCATGCCATTAACAATGCTATAATGATGGGATACACATGATTTCCACCACAGAAAATATGTGAAAATCCAGTCCAAGCTGGTATTTTAGTGGTTATAGACCTTCTATGGTAATTGTATAGTAATTCTCATAAACAGTGGTAACAGCTTAGCTTTGTTTATTAGGGCTCTTAATCGCTCCAAATTCCAATTCAGTTCTTATGAAGACTGCACCAATTTCTACTCCAAAGGATATTAAAATATTAATTTATTATAAACTTTTACAGTTTGTTCAAAATTGATTTATCTAGATTATATTATTTTAATAGCTATGAGGAGCAGATCTTATTTATAAATCTTATTCCTAAAATACAATTCTGAATCCAAAACAGGTGTCAGCGTACAACTTCATGACAGAACAGCACTTAACTATATTTATTCAATAAACTAGAACAGCTAGGGAAAGCTTTGCCTAAATCTTATCTTCAGCAGCTATAGGATATCATTCAGTTGGAGCAACCAATATTATTAACCCCGTTACGCCACATCAGTTCAAAAATGATGGCTCAGATTCCATTGTATTAGCTAGCTGACCAAATGCAAGCACACTGTAATTGTTGCCATAACTACTTCCTCTTCTGATAGAGTACGTGGATGACGTTTGGCACCAGCCATAGCATCTCATAGACTGTGTTCGTGCAACATGCTAAACCGGGTCATTTAAAGACCTAACAGCTGCATTTGTACAAAATGTTGAGTTAGTGTTAGCCTTGATTTGTTTTTGCGTGGCTAAACTAACTCAGATCAGTTAGTCTGCAGCTCAGTGTATCTCATAAACTAGAACTTGGGGTAACTGGTTAATTCATTAGTAAGGTTATGCATGTTCTATGACAGCAGACACACTGTGTTCCTAGGAGTACAAGTAATCAAGGTCTTGTACCAGCGTGGCTGATTTGTAGAGGCAGATGGATCACAGGATACATCACTGTTCTTTTTCTGCTTTTCATCAGACTGCATTAGCTGGTGATAGGTCCTATTCCTATCTTGAAAATGATGAGTTATTACCAAACCAAGCAAAAAAAACCCTTAGGGGTCTGCAAAAGCTGTCATTAAATTTTAGACTATGTACATAGTCTAAAAGCCAGGTTTTAAATATAATGGGGTTGTGCAAAGCATCCGAAAAATGTGTTTTGCAAGGTATGGTAAACACAAGCAAAACACCCCTCCTTGAAACATTACTGTAAAGCGAAGCAGCCACATCCTCTGGAAAGCTTGCAGAGTTGCTTCCAAGGCTGCTCTCAGCTGGTGGTGCATGTGTGTGCGTCCACAAACAACCGTTCCACTGAGACTACCAGCAAAACCAAGTGGCAATGTGTGCACCACGCATGCCCAGACAGCCAGAGGCAGGCTCTGAAACACTCACGTGAGCCTTCCAAGGAATGCAGCAGCTGGAATGCATGGCAGAAGACCGCTTCACTTGCATCAGCACACCTTCCAAACCACCCCTTCAGAATGCTTGGCATAACAATGAAACAAAGTACCATTACTCGAAGGGGCATGGACCACCTTGTCTCAGAATGTTTTATACCTAAATACAGTAGAGTCTCGCTTATCCGACATAAACAGGCTGGCAGAACGTCGGATAAGCGAAAATGTCGGATAACACACAGTAACGATTGAGTGTGGTAAAACAAAAAACAAAAAAAAAAACGATCCGCTGTGCCTGTTGCAATCGATTTTTGCGTTGCAGCGCTGCACCGTCAGGAGCAACAAGAAAGAGTACACTCACGCTTGCAAACAAGCGACACACTTTTCTCATCGCCGATTTATGCGTGTTGTTGTGTTTTTTTTAGGGGCGTCAGATAAGACAGAATGTCGGATAAGTGAAGGTTGGTTAAACGAGACTCTACTGTAATGTTTAGAAACTAGCAGAAATACATGAACATGATGCATGATCTATTGCCGAAACATTCTGCTACCAGAAAGTGTTTAGGATGGAGATTTCAGTATTGTGCTGATCAAACAGCATAACCAGTATTATTGAAGTACTGACACAATTATGCTTGCCGCGATAAAGCTTGTGAGATTTTTGTTTCAGCCGCTGATGATAGGGACCTTAGAAACACCCCTCTCAAAATACAAGATTAATACCTTTCAATGAAACAGATTTCCATTTATTTTTTAATCTTTGAGGATTTCAGATGTACAGTAAAATACACTTGTTAAATATCTCTAGTATTTATATTCAGGACCATGACCTGAACTGCTAATTAAACTTTGGACTGGATTAGTTGTTTTCTCTTTGTATAAAGGTTTACATTTTGTTTTTCAAATAAACTGTTCAATTATTTGTTTCAATTCAGGACTGTAAATGGCCCAGGAAAAAAACAACATATAGTTTTACTGTTTTATTATTTCAACTTCAGTTTTTTCAGTTCATGATGGCAGTATAGAAATATGAAAATAAAGCAAAATTTTACGATTCACTCAGGCATCAGGTTACAAATTTGACCTTGTTACCTTACACTACTTACAATATGTAAAAAGAATGGAAGACTGCAATAAATGAATAAATAAAAATGCACTGACAGTAGCAATGTTAAATATCAAATGTATCCCCCACTAGATAACAAAAGCTGCAATCTATTGCACTCAGTGTTTTCAGATAGCACTGTAAGCAAGACTTAAAACCAAACATGCAGTACAGAGTAACAATATTATGAAATTTTGGTGCTGGCATTAACTGTTGTGTTGTCTACAGAAAAACTACTACTCAAAATTGTTGTAAAAATATATTAATTTTTGTTTTAAGAAACATGAAAAAAATAAAATAAAAGACCAGGTCCATAGGAGTTTGTTAGTATTTTTCTATTCTCTATCAATATGTTCATATGTTAATTATGTTCACAGTAAGTAGAAGTTACTGGTGAGTAATTTTTCAGAGAAACACTTCGATGTGGTTTTTCAAATCAGATGGGGAATAATGCTTAGACAACCAACAGCCTTTCCTGCTTCTGAAGTTGTTCCCTACAGCCTATCAACAGGAAGAGTCTAAGCTTAACTAGGCAGGAAACCTACAGCTGTTGTCATTAATAAACTGGCTTAATTGAACTCCCAAGCCTGGAACATAAATGGTCTCTCTGTTCTTATACCCCCAGATGCACAGCTCAGCCTAGTGGTCTCCCAAAATTCAAGAATCTATTGCTGCAAGATTCAAAGCCATAAAGAAAAATAGATTTCTGGCCAAGATGTATATTAAAAAAAGACTCAAGTCAGGAGCCAGCAACTGTTTCAGAGTCATGACACCTTTACAACATCTTGTGTAATAATGTGGGCATCCCCTCCCACTCGCTCAACAAATAACCATCCAGCTTCTGTTTGGAGATCTCCAGCAGAGAACCCATTGTTCCACAAGCAGCATGCTCCTCTGTCTGACCACTCATCCAATCAGACCCCTAGCCTGAACCTACTTCCTTGTACTTTTAATCCACTGTTTCTGATCTTGCCCTCTGGGACAATCCAGAATAACTTTGCTCTCTATTTGACAACATGTCAGATATTTAAAGCCTGCCATCAGACCTCCACTCAGCCATCTCTTCTGTAAGCTAAATATACCCAGATCCTTTTAACTGTTCCTCACAGCCTTGGTTTCCAGAGCTTTCACCTGAGTGGTAGCCATTCTTTGAACTTATTTCAATTTGTCACCTTTTAGACATACAGTAGCCAGAACTGGAGAGGTACTCCAGGCGGGTTTGACCAGGGTACAGGGGAATTACTTCCTGTAATTTGGACTCCATACTTTTGTCAATGCAGCCAATCAAGTATCTACTTTTTTTAGCAGCCACATCAGATTGCTGGCTTGTGTTTGTGGTTAGCAAGGATCCCCAGACCCTTTCAACATGTACTACTGCCAAGCCAGATCTCCCCCATCCTATGCTTGTGCCTTTCATTTATCCTACGCAGATGCAGAACTTTACATTTTCCCCCTATTGAATTCCATCCTATTCATTTCACCCTATTGCTCAAGCTCTTTTTGCATCTTCCCTCTCTCCTTTGCACCCCTATTAGCTTGGTGACATCTGCAAACTTGGTTAAGTGTCCTGTCAACTTACTTATCCAATTCATTGATAAAAATGTTCATGAGAGACTATCAAAAGCTTTGCTAAAGGCCAGGCATGTTATGTTGGTGGTATTCCCTTGATCTATTAAATCAATATCTCTATGAAACAAGAAACATTTAGTCCAGCATGGTTTGAGACAAATGATACTAGCCCCTGTTAGCAAGCTTGTCCCAAGTGCTCACAAACATGGTGCTTGATAATCTGTTTCAGGGCCTTGCCAAGGATAGATGTCAGACAGGGCAGTCTGTAATTTTGTGGGGTCTTCCTCCTTCCCCCTTTTGAAGATAAATATGAGATTTGTTCCCCTCTGCTCTGTTGGGACCTCACCAATCCTCCAGGAGTTTTGAAAGATTACTGAGAATGATTTTGCAATCATCTCTGCTACTTCCTTGAGTGCTCTAATCCATTTGGCAGTAGAAACTTGAATTTGTTTAAATTAGCTAACTTATCTCTTACCTCATCTTTGTCTATCCTAAATTTCCTTTTTTCCCCACTGGCATAATGGTGACCAGCTAATGATATACTTTTCTCCTTCAGGGTTTCAGGGAATTGGATCTGACCTCTCACTCCCAATCCCCAAAATATACACTTATGAAGTCCATATGTGGGTCTAACTCTTCTTCGCACCACTTCCACTGACATCATAAATTCAAAGATAACATGATTATTTTCCCCTAAGGTATCAGTCACCTCCACTTCTTCAGTTCATCCCTGTTGTGAAGATTAGATCCAGAATAGCAGAGTCCCTTGTTCTTTCTGCCACCAAACGAAGTTGTCAGCAAGAGAAGCCAAGAATTCGTTGTCCCTCTGATTCTTGACAGTTAGATTCACAGCAAATGTCAGGATAATTGAAATCTCTTATCATCACTGACACATGCTTCTTTGAAAGACTGTCCATCTTACACAGTAAGGCGTCATCTGTGTGTTCTGCCTACACAGGCAATCTATAATAATCCCACAATTTGAGATTTATTTTTTTTAATCATTTGGGGATCTCTGTCATTTACAAGCTACTATAAGTACCATATTGCTGATTCCTGTCTTACATTTTCTTTGCATTTACCGTATCAGCATTTTCCCATTAACATGGGGAAGAGGATGGGGAGGCACTTCTCCATTCAGGAGCAATGCAAAATGTGGGGGTTCTCCTGGACTCACAACTACTGCTCAGAGCAGGTGGAAGCTGTAGCCAGGAGGACATTCCTAGAAAAAGAAACCCTTCAGATGGTCAGTGATGCCCCAATTACCTCACAATTGAATTATTGCAATACACTCTACATGTGGCTGCCCTTGAAGACCACCCAGAAGCCACAGCTAATCCAAATGCATCAGCACAGGCAGTAATGGGTGCACCTCAATACCCCCAGGTGTCATCAATGCTCTGCAAGCTGCATTGGTTCTCAGTTTGCTTGCGGGTGCAATTCAAGATGCTGGTTGTCATCTATAAAGGTCTTTATGGCATGGGGCTGTCCTAAGGGATTGCCTGTCTCCAGTGGTTTCTGCCTGTCCAGTGAAATCAAGGAGAGCGGGGCTGTCCAGGGCTTCTGTTGAGGGGTCCCAGAAGTGTCCCTTCTCTGGAACAGCATCCCCCCCCCCCCCAAAGATTCATGTGGCTCCCACCTTACAAGGGTTCCACAAGTCTTTAAAGACATGGCTGTGCTGGGGCTCAGCTGACTGTTGAACTTCTGATTTTTTTTTTTTTGGTAAGGGAATGTGTTTACTCCAGTCACACGTATTTTTCTTTATTTGGGCTATTCCCCCTTTTAATTATATAAGCCACCCCGTCATTTTGGAGTTGAGCAGTTTCTAAATTAATCAGTAAATAAACTGGTAAACATACAAGATTGGCTTATTTATGCTTTTGTAATCTTGCTGCCATGTTATTTCAGCGTACAATATAGGAAATGTCCAGTGGCCAGCTCTAAGTTTTAGTAATGGTGAACAAGTTCCAAGTGTGCTTGGAGCCATCAGTATTGAAGCATATGCATTTTAGACCAAGTCAAATTTATTATTTTAACCCAAAGCGTTTTTGGTTCACTGCCATTATGAACATCTGCCCATACAGCCATGACTCTGACTGACTGCAATATATTATGATAGAACAAGCTCTCCCTATGGATAAGTCCAATTATGCTGAACATCTTTCAAGCCAATACATTACAATCTTGGTGCAAAATCCCACACAAATGCAGATGCTACATTTGCCAATTTATTAAACAGGATTTTTGGTTATTTATTTTTACTATTTGTGTTGTTTGTTCTTTTTTGTTTTGATACTCTGTTCATGACCAAGAGTCATTGCTATGAGATGTGACTCTAAGTTTTGAAAAGAAAATAAACAACAAATGTATCTCTAATTCTAAAATCTGACAAAGAATATGGTCAATGCACTTAATCATCTCCATTGTACAAAATACATGAATAAATCAATGTGATATATTGCATCTTTTTTCAACAAGTTTTTTTGTATTGTGGGGTTAAATGAGATGTCAATATTCTTAAAATGTCTTGCAAATGTTCATTAGTGATGGAAGAATGCTGTGTGTTTTTATTCATGTTCATGACTGAAAATGTTTGTTTGCATATAAACGTGTTTCAAAAATACAAATAGTTTTCTGAGCAATTTGAATTAGCTTTTTAAATTTTTCCTTCTTTAAACATTTATAAAGATCAATTAAACTGCTTTCTTTAAATTTTGATTTGTAAGTTTTTGAACACTACACATCAAATATTTCTTTGGAAATCTAGTGATATTTCTTCTGGATTTACAGAAAATGGATTTTCAATCATATTTAATTTAAACTCCTCTTTCATCAAACTTTTTGTCAAATTCTTCAGTTACAAGGTTAACATGCTCTCCATATTTTTTTCCGCACTCAGCATGCCTACATTGAGGAATATGCTGAGCACAAGTAGGAAAGTGACCCAGTTCTCCTTTCTTGAGTTCTCCCTTGAAAAGATGTAATTTCATTTTAAATGCTTTTATTGAATTACACATATTAAATATTAGTTGATCTTTTCCTTGAAGCTGCAGGTTCAGATTATTTAAATGAGTTGTGACACTGCAAAAGAAAAAAGGTCATAGTTCCATTCTTCATCTCCGAGCTCTTTGAATTTTCTCAGTTCATCTGCAAGAAATTGTTACTTTTTTTATAGTAAAAAAATGCTAAAGTGTCCTCGACTCAACCATCTTATTTCTATGTGATAAATTAAGTCATTACATTCACCTTCTGCTTATTGAAAAAATGGAATGTTCTGTGTCTTAATCCATTACTGTGGTGGTAGTTAACAATGGAGGCAACCACTGACAGATGATCAAATATTAAAACTGTATTACACAAAACTTGCAGATAAATAATGCAGCGGTGTTTGGTTATTTCTCATCCAATGTGGTCCTCAAGAACAAGCACTCCAATTCATGGCGGGTACCCCATCAATGCACACTGCTGTCAAATTCTTCAGAACATGTTTCAATACTTAAGACATTTTATGACTTCATTACAAATTACTTTTCCAGTTGTGTAACCAGTTATCAAGCACATTCTGACAAGCTCTTCAGTAATTTCAAAGTGCGCACTGATTCCTCTTATAAAAATGAGTAATTGTGCTGTGTCTTTTAAATCGGCGCTTCCATCAACAACCAATAAATAAGAGAGAAATTCCTTTAATTTCTCAGCTAACTGATCACCGTCTGGAAAAAAAAAAAAGTCAGCTATTCTTTGAATAATCATTTGGGATTAACAATTGTCAAACATTTTTTTTTTCTGGGCATAAACTGGACACAGCAATCTGCATACATGTCTTTAAAAAACTGCCTTCCATAAAACATTTTCTGGCAACAGCAATTTCCCTTGCAATTTTAAAGCACACTTCAGTAACTGTCTCATTTTCAGTGTTTATATTATTGAAAACCTGTTATCTAGTGAGATTTTTCAGTAAAATAGCAACTTTAATGTTTTTTTCTCATTACAATCTATTATGTTCATCTCAAAATGTAGTCATAGATTATATTCTTTCGGGATTATTATTGTGTCATGACACACAAGACATACGATTTTGTCTTCCAATTGAGAAAAAGAATTGCTCATTCTGCACTAAAAACTCGATGTTCCTATTCAATTTTCCTCCTCTTGTATTCACTCATGGTACCTATGGGTGTATGATACCAAAAAAAAAAATCACTCAAAGTTGGGTTTTAATTTATTTAAGAAAAAGAATATTTACCTTTATTAAGCCCATGGATGTACAGCCAGTAGCACAAAAATGTAATGCAAAAGTTAACATGCAGAAAAATTAATAACCACACATTTAGGTAGAAAAAATACAGTTGACAATGAAGTGATCATACCTCAGTGCTGCTGCTGAGTTTTATGGAGCACGTTTGCTAGGGCACATACACTTGTGCACAAGACACTTGTGAGAAGTGAGAATCCCTGGATCACATAACCTAATTTTTGTCACGAATTCGTAGTCACTTTTGTAGTATTTAAGAAAATGGTTTGATATTATTTTGTATAGACTACATAACAGGTTTATGCATCCAGGAAACTGTATTTTCAGAAAATCCAATATTTAAACTTGCTGCGTGACTAAAGCAATCTTAATCAAATATTTACCTTTTTGGCCGTTATAGAATTACACACGGGGGTATGACTGCTGACATTTTGGAGACTTATTTATTTATTAAACCAATTTACAAGTAGTCCTCAGGTTACAACAGCAATTGGGATAGGAATTTCACTAGATAATGTGGTCATAAAGCATGTCACATGATCACGTAGCTTAGCAACAGCAATCCCCCAGTCCCGCTTGCTGTCGTAACCCCAGGCCATACAGGAGTCCCAGACAAGCATGCCGGTGGATGCCATCCGGAGTACCATGGACAGGCACTCTGGAGCGCAGGTTGATGCATGGGTGCCACAGGGGGGTGCCACAGGCAGTCATTCCAGAGCCCAGGCAGGCACACGGGTGCCCTGGGGGGGCATGGCGGTGGGGGTGCTGTGGGCAGAAGCAACTTCCAACTTCCTCCCAGCTTCCCTATTGACTTTGCTTGTGGGAAGCTGACAGGAACATCGGAAATCGCAATCACATGACTGCAGCTTGCTGAGAACTACCTGTACTGTAAAATGCATGAATGAATCAGTAGGAGCAATCCTTTTGATGTGTTTTTCTTTTAAAATATGGCGCCACGGTCTTTTTTTTTTTTTTGTTATGTCTCTGTGGAGTGTATTTTTTAGCATGTTTGAGAGGTACTAAGGATGTGGTAGACTGGTGTGGCATTGTGGGGTCCCCAGAGCATCCCTAAGTCAGGCACCTGAGTACTGATAAGTTTCTTTTTTTAGTCTGGGGTTTTTAAAATCTTTCTTTCTTTTGGTTTTTATTAATTTCTGCTTTAAGTTTACACAAGATTTAGTTTCATTGTGCAGGGTTTTTTAGTGCATTTAGGTGTTTTGTCTCTTTTTTTTTGTAATTTGAATTTTGAAAAATAAAATTATTTAAAAAAAAAGAAAGAAAGGAAAGAAGATTCAAGCATCTATCCAGCTGATGTGGCTTGCATCTCCTTTCGGCCTTTAGATAATCAGAGGCCGAAGAGCACCCAGTGACTGCCCTTCTGTCTGTTTGCCACTGGCGCTGGAGGCCTCTCGGGGACCAAATGTAAATAGCAGAGGTGAGCCACAACTGCTGGCACACCAATCAGTTATTCAGCAGCTAGTGGCATGGTGGCAACAATGGAACTGGCAGTTTCAGTGAGGCCTGGAAGTGTTGGAGCGGCTCAGCAGTGTCTCTTTTGGGGTAGAGGTGGCTGTAAAAACCTAGGTGGTAGCAGCTTGGTTGAGTTTTCAAAAAATGTGGGGAGCCTTCACAAGGCTGCTGTGTGGGCCATATGTTACGCAGGCCTGGTGTAGAGGATGACTGTCCACAGCAGAAGTATGGCTTAACCCTCAATAAAGACAATGCTTTGGTTCACAAAGCCAAAACCAAACCACATTACAGCTTAATAATATATGCAGTGGGGTGTCTAAGCCAGCTTGTACTGGCTTGAGAGAGCAGACGGTAAAACTTTTGGGAATTTTATGAGCTGTTTGAGAAGAGAACTGAACCCCAACACCTAGCATGCCAATCAGCTGTTCCACGGCTAGTCCTGTGGTGGTAACAATGGATGACAAAGCCAGTTCTTAAACATTTACCAGAATGCCACTGACTATATGCCACTAGGCTTATTCAACAATCCATGGTTATAAAAAACCTTGGTTTACCACTTAATGTATTTGGGGGGGGGGGGTTGCTGTTTAGATTGTGTATTAAACCAGGTCACACACATCCAATATTTTAGAAACCTAAAATAAGTTTAGTATCAGCTTTACCACACAAGCCATGAACTAGATTTAGATAGCAAGGCAATATAAACATATAGTTTCATCAGTCTTGTAGTTGCAAGTTTCATGACCACAGTTTGCATAAACATCTTTTGAAAGTGTGTTTAAATGCAATTCACACTACTAGCAGCAATCCACATCCTGGAGTAGTATGTCTGGTGTAAAGCTGCAAGGACAACAATTGCCATCTGTTTCCATGATTAAAATATCCTTTAAAAGCCCTCAATAAAGCATATATATACTAACCCGTCATTAGGTGAATGTGAGCCAGCTCACTGTTCTTTTCATTTTCCTGACTTCTACAGTATGTTGTGCCAAGTGGGACTTGTTTTTCCAACGATCTTACTGAGCATATCTGCATGACATGTTCAGTCACACAAATACCTATAGATTGGTTTTGGCTTGATTACTTTAACTACAGTCCAGTCTAGTGGAGAGCCAGTTTGGGGTAGTAGTTAGGGCACCAGACTAGAAACAGGGAGATTCTGAGTAGATATGAAAACTAGCTGGGTGACCTTGGGCCAGTCAGCACCTTTCCATCCTGGGAAGCAGGCAAGGGCAAACTGCTTCTGAAAATGTTGCCAAGAAAACTTGCAGGGACTAGTCCAGTCAGTCACCAGGAGTCAACACTGACTCGAAGGCACATGCACACATAGTCTAATTGACTAAGTAAGCACAAGTTCCCTAGTGAAACCAAGAGGGCATGCTTCGGACCCACTCAGTGAAAGAACTCCGTCTGGCGGGGTCCAGAAGGCGGCCTTCTCTGCGGTAGCCCCTGCTCTCTGGAACATTCTGCCCCCGGAGGTGCGATTGGCCCCCTCACTCCTGGCCTTCCGAAGGGCCTTGAAGAGCTGGCTCTGCCACTTGGCCTGGGGCGGGGAGGGAATATCTCAAGCAGGGGGATGGCTAGCCCCATAGTGGCCGGCTGTCCCCGGCCCGATTTTCCATCTTCTTGGATTGTCCTTTTTTAGTACTGTTTTTAAATTTTAGATGTATTATGTATTTTATATATATTTATAGTTTTAATGTCTTTGTAAGCCGCCCAGAGTCCCCTATTGTGGGGGAGATGGGCGGTGGGGAAATCCAATAAATAAAATAAAATAAATATAAATAAATAAAAGCAGAGCTCCTTCAACAGTGTCTCTGCTCCTCTTGTATAAGTATAAAGATAAGATGAATCAGGGACACAAATAGGCCCAGTTAACTTCTTTCTCCTCTTATGTATAGCCTCTGTTGCCCCAGTCAGACCACTCTAGCTTTTAAAAAGAAAACACAACAAAAAAAAAGCTCAATGACTAGTCACCACAAAGTTCCCTAAGAAGTAACTAAGGAGAAAAAATACTGCAACCATATGTAAGCTACTTTGTTTCAAATATAATCTCCATCAATATATATTATTCTTAAATATACTTAAAAGACTAAACAATTATTTATGGAATTAAGTGTTAAAGTTTTAGGAACATCCTGGCAACAGTATGGAAGAGGATTGCTTTGCTCTGAAAATCATTAGGAAGCCTTTAAAAATCCACTCATTAAAGTCACCCTTAAGGTAACAGCACTTCTTTCACATTCACAGAGGTGTGATTTATTAAAGCTGCTAGACAGTATCCCAATCTTTTCCTAAAATGCAGAGCATGCCTAACTAGCTCCAACTCTGCTTCATTTTTTTTCTAGATCAGCCAAAATGAGCTAGATACTGCCACCTGCTGACTACTGGATTTTGTTTAACCCAAACTTTTAGTCAAAATCTGTACTGTTTTAGAAATTACAGCACCATTCACCCACATGCATTAGGCAAACATAATAACAATCTACAATAGATACTTCAAGGCATTTCCCCAGCTAGCCAAGCCCTGAATCTGACATTCTGTCATTTAGCAACGTCTAATGCTCTCAAAATTCTTAATTTCACTCTGAATACATTCCTAATGATTACTAAATTAGCTTTTCCTTAGCTCTACAAGAAGCCCATTGTAAGTTTCAGGCACAAAAAAATCCTGAAATGTTGCCATATAAGGATCAAACTTTCCAATCTTTCAGAAGTCTTCATCAAGCTGGACGTTAAGCTTGATAGCCAGCTCACAACTCTGTAGAGATACACACATGCTATAATGCAATATATGTTTTGCTCTGTATCCCCAAATAAGTTATCACTTTCTGGAAGTTCTGGATCCATTCTGAATCAGCCACGATTTAGTGTAAACAAAACGCAGAACATTTTGCTTCTTGTGGATTTTGGCTAAAACAAAATCCCAGAGTGATGTTACAGGGCGAGCGGGCAGGGCAAGTCTGGTGCATGTTGCTCCCTCTCCTTCCTCTCCTTCCCCATAACCTGTGAACTGGCCTGCATGCCCCCCTTCAACTTCCCAATGCATTCCCTCTGTCACCATCACTTATGTTCCAGCACAGCATATCCCACAAGTCACCCCAATTTTCCCAGTACTGTTCCTTACCCTCTATCCCTTTAACAGCTGTCAATGTCCTGTCAGCCTATCCCACATCTTCCCAGTACCTTTCCTTTCTTCCCTGCACTTGCCACTGCCCACAAACCCACACCCTTGGATTATTTCTACTGCTTCCCCCCACCCCCCAATTTCTGCTAAGAAAAAACACATCTTGGTCTATAATTAGAATAGTCCTATTTCATTTAGTTTGGGCATGCACTACCCAAAACTAACTTATGCCTAAAAGCCTTGGGGGATTTTTTAAATAATTCAACAGTAAAAATAGTTATTCAACTCAGGACTGACATTATAAGCTAGCAGCCTCAGGCAGCCATGACAACCCCAGTGCTTCCTGTGGTTCCAACAGTTCTGAATCCAGAGAGTTCCCACCACTAGTTAAAATTCCTTGGGAAATGTCTCCAGTTGCCTATTCTTGTAGCTCATCTCCTACCACATGAACTCAAAGAGAAAACACAACCAAACCAAAAAGGTCACTGCTCCTGAAAGAGTAAGCAACTTACTCTCTTTTGAGGAGATGGTTAGTACAACAGTTCAGAGTGAAAATAGCTGTTTGTGAACTGTAGCAGAACTAGTCATAATCTCATTTAATTCACTCAGCTATGCTGTTCATTGAAGGTAGAATAGTGGCATAATTCCATCTCTAAAGGAGAGGATGTAGATCCCGCCCAGTCTCTGTTTCTTCAGAGGAAGAAGGATTTGGGCATAGTGAGAGTGGAAAGAGCAAGTTGGCCAATCACATCTACATTCCCCAGAAAACAAGAGTAGGAGAGGCCTGGAATTGGTCCTGATCTTGCCTGTGCCTACTTCTTCCCCATCTAGGGCACAAGACTGGACTGATTGCTACTTAAAACTTAATGGGTTGATAGCAGCTCCTGCTACAGGTTGTGTACAAAACGTCACCCTTAATGGAAACAGCAATACACCACCTATGTGGAAGTTAAAAGCAAGCACTCCCACACCCAGATACCACCGTTTGCTTTCTTCTGATGGTGCAGAGTATCAAACTAGACAGGCAAGGGACCAAAGGGGTGATGCTGCTGGTTTCCCCCCAAATTGGAATCCAATCACTCATCCCCTCTCAATTAAAAGTGAACATGTCTGCTTCACAGAGAAGCTATTATTTCTCTAAGGCTGCTTCCCCCCAATCTGAGTGGATATTCTAGCCCTGCAAGGACGCCACGCTGCTTCCCTCTCTCAAACCACGGGCGCGACCGCTCCACCTTTGGGGACTGCGGGGCGGATGGAACGGCCGGCACGCGAGAGCTCGAAGCCATCCCAGGTAGCCCCTCCTTCTCCCCTGCTCCAGCCCCGCCTTATTAGGCGGAGGGGGTGAGGGGGGAGAGATGGAGGGGGCCGCGACCAGCGTAATGCTGGGAAGAGGAAGCAGGGAAACGCTCCCAGGCGGCAACAGCGGCGAGAACAGCGCCTGGAGGGGTCACGAACTCTGACCTTTTGCCAAAAGGCACCAGCCTCCCCCCGAACAATTAACCACCACTCCTCCTCCCCCCGCTCCTACGCGCAAGGCTGGTTAACCCCTTCGGTGCCGCTATCTCCGCCTTCCGCTCCCCCTCCTTGGTGGAAGGCGGGGGGGGCCTCACGAACCAGGCCCGGCCGAACCGTTACGAGGCATCCGCGGCCAAGCTCGCTTGGCACCAAATCCTGAGGTAAAAGACCGCCTTCGCCTTCCCTTATGCTTGCGGGCGTCGAAGTTTTCTCTCCGGCCCCGCGGCTGAGGGCGGGCAGTGCTGCCACATGGCGGAGCGTCTGACGGGCCGCGCGTGTCTCGGTGGGTAAAAGAGGAGCACCTGGCTGGGCGGCTTGGGTGCGGCGTCTTTCTTTGCCGGGGCGGCTTGGGCCGCGCGCTGCCGCACAGCCAGGCCAGCAGCAAGGGAGGAAGGAAGGAAGATGGAGTCTGAGCGGGCGGAGGCAGTGGCTTGAACCCGACCCTTTTACCTTTGCCACCGGGAGGGCGGAGGGGAGGGGGCGGCGGGTATTTTGCATACGGGGCAGCCCGTCGCCATCTTAGCGGACGTTCCCCCCACCCCCCCTTGTCGCTTGGAGCTGCGGTCCGCAGGTTTGGGGCGCCCGCGGCCGAGTGTGAGGAAGGAAGGCATCGGGGTGAAGAGGACGTCGCGGGAGGGCGGGGAGACAAATGGCGGAGCTTCTGAAGTTGGCCGCCTGCCAACTCCGCCATTTTGTGGTTCGCTTCGCAAATGGGAAGCCCTTTCGCCTCCCAGCTTGCCCCCTCCGCATTGGGAGATGGGGCCGAAGTTTGAGCGACGGTCGCATTCGCCAATAAGCACCGAGGCGGTTGATTTTCGTCCTCTCCTGATGAAAACGAATTAGTGGAAGGGAAAAAGTGGGAAAGGGAGGAGCTTGTGTTTGGGAAGTGATGTTTGTATCGTGAATTCTTCGTTTCCCTAATCGTTGTGGGTTTAGTTGGGATGCGTCCTTTGGCGTAGATACTAATATTTCCCATATATCTTTTGTCGGAGAAAATTCATTGAGGCGTGGAAGTGCTTCCTGGGGTTTAAGATTGTAAAATTGAACACTTTGAATGTAGACAGAGCTCGTGCTGTGACGTTAGTCAATGAGACGGATAACTTTTTTTTTAATTATATGCTTTGGGATCTTATTAAATTTATCATGGTGCATCTTTACATTTTAAAAAATTGCAAATATGTTTCACCAGAAAATTGATATGGTGAACAAGATAGAAAACATATTGCACTCAGTTGAAAACCAATGTAACATAGGAGTTAGGATGTTGGGCTACAACGAGAGACCCAGGTTCAAGTTCACCCTCAGCCATGAAGGTTCACTGGGTGCTTTGCACCAGCGAGTCTCTTTCACGTTAACCTTTCTCATAAGATTGTTGTAAGGGGAAAAACTAAAAAGAGAGGGTGCTGTGTATTCTGCCGTAGGCTCCCAGAGCAAAGACAGAATATCAATGTAATATACAGTAAGTAGCACTTTTTACAGTTATATATCTCAAAAACTAAGCCTAGTTGGATGAGGAAAATCACCAGAAATTCCTGGGGCTCTGGGCTATACTACGAGGTTGAACAAACAACCCTGAGAAGGCAGTGGCAAGCCACAGGGTTGCCAAAGAAAAAAGTGGGTGTGTCCTTGAAGTCACCAGAAGTTGAGCTCAACTAGGAGAACTTGTTTTATTGCAACATTCGGCACAATGTTTTCACCAAAATAGTATCTACATGAAAGTATATGCTAATTTGTATTTGTTTCTCATTCCATTAATTAATGTGTTATTGGTATTTTTGTGCTAGTGTACCAATAATTTATATTTTAAGCGTGTATGAATAAAATATCACATACCCCAGGGCTGATTTTGAATCATTTCTTCATTTTCTTCCTATTATTGAACCTAACTTCTCTGTGTGGGTGAAAAATGGTTTATTTTTCATATATGAAAATAATAGCAAGACTTATTTTTTCCTAGAATAAGTGGACTTGAATAAGCAGTGGACAACTTGAAAAATAAAATGCAGGTTATTAGCATATTATTACAGTCTACTTTGCTGAGGGTTCCAGTGAAAATATTACCTGCACATCCAAATGTATACAAATGGAAGCAGTCACACGAATTTTCCAGTGCTTTGCGCACACTAACACACTTTGCAGTACATCTCTTTCATATGCTTGGTAAGCTTTAAGGATTATAATCAGTTTCCTCCAGGAACAATTAATTTCTCTTTTCAGTTTCTTTGCGTAACTTGCTGGACCAAACAGTTTATACTGTCTGTGTTTACACACATATTGGGCCATTGTTTAGCCATGCTTTATTCCATTAATCCAAATTTCCTTCCTTCCTTTGTGGCCAGTTCCATTCAGTGTTGATGGTGGGGGGAGAGAGATTGCTACATAGGTCCCTCCTTTGTGGAGTGCCACAGGATTCAACACCCTCCTGTTTAACATCTATATAAAACTGCTGGGTGAGGTTACCCACCAGTTCAGAGTTTGGTATTATCCATATGGTGATGATACCCAATTATATCTTTCAACACTGAGCCAGCCAAGTTATGCTGTTGAGGTCCTGGATGGGGAGAAACTGATTTCAACTTAATCCTACCAAGACCAAGTGGCTGTGGATATTAGGAATCCCAGATTCAGGGATTTTCCATGTTTAATCTTAGATGGGGTTGGACTTCCCCATTCAAGAATGATGTGCAATCAGAGGTGTTCTTTGACTCACAGCTCCTGCTCAAAGAGGCCCTTCAGATAGTCACTCATGTCCTAATCACCGCTCAGCTCAACTATTGCAGTGCACTTGTGCTTTACATGGGACCTTCCTTGAAGACTACCCAGAAGCTTTAATTAGTCCAGAATGCAGTGGTATGAGCAGTGATGGGCATGCCTTAGTTTGACTATGAGACACCCCTGCTTCCCAAGCTGCATTAGTTGCCAGAATGCTCACAAGTGCAATTCAAGGTGCTCGTTATCAGTTATAAAGCCCTACATGGCATGGCACACTCGCTTCAATTAAACAATGCCGTCTATCAGGGCCCAAGGAGCATGCCTTTTCTGTTGTGGCACCTGGTCTCTGGAACAGGATCTCTGTGGCTTCTGCCCTGATGGCCTTCCAGAACGCCATGAAGATCTGGCTGTTTTCCCAGGCCTTGGGTTAGGGTGGATAGGCCTCCTTTGTTGTTTAAGACTTTGTATATGTCATGTATTTAGTGGATGGATGCAATTTTGTTTATTTGTGTTGTGTTTTTATTTTGATCTCTGTTTGATATTGTGAGCTGCCCAGAGTTTGGAATCAGGCAGCATCTAACTCAAACAAATAAAGTATGGGCACAATCAGAAAAGTATCTCTGATATCTAGCAGGGATGTGGTTCCTTATTTAGACAAAAAAATAGTTATATTTCATTAAAGGCTGCAAGGCATTCCTGAAAGATGTTGAGATGACATCATTTTGACCATTATTCACAAGATAATGCTGTTCGAACTGATGATAGTGAATACTGACTATCCAAAGCCACAATAATTTTTAATAGACAATTGAAGAATATTGTTAAGATAAATAATTTTTAAAAGAATTTGGAATGGACTTGGGTTCCCTATATTAACAAATCAGTAGTTAAGGGCCTTAAAGAATAATAAATATATTTCTTTGATTTTTAAGGTACAATTATTTCCACAAAATATTTTAATGCTTACTGGGTATCTCAGAGAATCTTTCAAAAAGGTTGGCTATCCACTTTTTAAAGCTAAAGTTCTGTATAGAATGATGGCAAAAGTCACTTTGTGTGAGATGGGCAGCCATATAAATTAAATAAATAAGAACATACAAATATAATATGGGCTTGTCCCACTATTGTATCATTTTGCTTTAATATCCATAAAGCAGTTACCATGATTTGGAAAGAGAAATACAATAAAGGTATGAATAGATTTTTGAGTTAATACTAAAAATTTGGGATTTGTCAAAATATAGGTTTACTGAGCATGAGGTATAGCCAAAACAAAACAACAACAACAACAAAAACCCTACTCTTTTGCAGTAGAAAGATAGTACCATCCTGGATATAGAGTTTTGGATTGAATATATGTGTTTGCTCTCTGTTTATTAACTAGCTTTTTATTGATGTAATGGAAGGACTGATTAATATGATACACGATCAAGGTTTAATGTTGTATTTTTTAATATTAAATGTGGGATTGCTGCGAGTGAACTGCATAGTTTTTGATGGACAGAGTTCTCCAGCTCTACCTAGATTCTGATATTGAGGTCAGCTATGATTTAACTGAGGCATAGGTTTCTTTTTAGTGTGAGCAGAGTAATTTTAGAGGTAAGGGCTATCACTTTTTTATTGATTAGTTCTGTCAGTTGGTAAAGGAAAAAATCTTTAAAGACACTAATCATAGTGTCTCTCTGAAGAACGGTTTGTTTCTTTCTCCTTTACCACCACTCTACCTGTTTTGTATTATAAAACTTATAAAGTGAAATTGTTGGTAGTTAAGTGTTTAGTTGAAGTTTAATGAATATTCTAGTTAACATAAGTTTACACATATCATTACTATTTCAAAGGGTCGGGGAAATAATAAATTCACATACCCTTTCAGATTAATAACTTTACACGATGATTGGTCTGATCAGAGACTAGTTGATGCAATTTTCTGTTGCTGCCTTGCAAAAGAAAGAAGGGTCTAATTATAGCATTTCAAAATTGCATAGAGCTTTTTAGCCTGGCTAAAAAGGCAAAAGAAATTTGCAAAAGCAGATATTGGCTGTGTTTTGCACAAGGGTAACTAACATCATTTTACTTACCTGGTAAACTGAAACCAAACCACAAACTGGATTATGATTAAGCAAGTCCTCCTTAACTATAATCTGCAACTATAATCCATTGCAAATTATAATTAATCACTGTCTGATACATCATTGAAACCCATTCTAATTGCTAGTTTATGGCTAAACAGTTATTAGTCTGTTGAGAAAATGATGCTGACTGCAGGAGCAGCCAAAATTATATAGTTACTCCTGGAGCAGCAACTCCTAAAGACTTATATGTTGGAGTAGGCTAGCAGCATATGTCTCACAGTGGCTAGTTAGGAAGCACATAAACATTGATAAGAAAGGTAATAACTTTTTTTTCTGTTGTTGCTCTCTAGAAGTATGCTTTCTTTACTGCCTTTGAAAAATAGTAATTAATCCTACATAAATCCAGTCTTGTTTTAGTGTCTAAATTGGTAGCTGCCACTACATCTGACAGTAATGAATTCCTCAGTTTAAAAGTAAGGAATATTTACTTTTACTGGTCCTAACTTTCTCTTCACATAGTTTTACTAGGTGACTCCATGTCCTAACACAGTGAAAATGGAAGGCATGCTTCTCTCTGTTCAGTTTCTGGTGCTTCATCTCACAGGCACTAAGGATATTTTAGGGAAATAAAGAGGCTAAAGGAAGCATTAGCTTTCCCCCACTCAGTACATTGATCCTTTTTGTTGTGGTTTGCAAAGCAACAACACCAACATATATTTTAAAGGAATGCCAGCAGGATAAAAGTTTCTAGAATATTGTACATTGGCATCAGGAAAGGTGAGTGGCCACTGTAGGGATAATTGTTCATCTTTGGGATGAACAGCAGGTTGAACCTCAATCACTATTAATGCTACACAAACCTTAGTGTACTGTGCAACTATAGTAAATGAGTCCTATTGCTTGTTTTTTCCTGAACTGTTTATTTTTATCATTACATTCATTTTCCATATAAATAGTGCTACCAAGAAGAGATTTCTGATGGCAACGTAGTGACTACATATGTAGAGCCCCATTTCCTGTTAATTGAATAAATTACATTTTACTTTTTCAGAAATAATTTCACAAGTTTAGCATATTATAAACCATGTTCCAATAGAATGTTTAAAACAATCATTTTAAAATATATACAGCCATAAAACATTACATAATATTTAAAACATCTTTCTGTTCAGTGTAGAATTGTGCATAAATTTAATTATTCTCAGTAATAAAAATGATAAAATATCTAATTTTACTGTGCCTGATAGAAGTTACTGGCATCCCTCCAAACAGGTTCTCTAATGATCTTCTTTCACCATGGCAACCAATATGGAGGTGCTGGCTCAGCAAATAGTGGAGACACAGCAGGTGGCTGAGGTGAGTGATGGATGATATTATAGTTATTCTCAGTTGGTTTTTAAAAAGAAAATACTGTTTCCAACTAATTAGTTCTAAAGTAGCAATTATTTATATTGCAATTATTATTACTTCAGAAAATATAAAATCATTCTTTTTGTACTAATGGACATTATTTATATGAGCAAAATGTCCATTAAGAGAGTTGGAAAAGTGTCCCAATCTTCTTACTGCAGCTTGTCACAAAGGCTGCTGGGTGAAAAACGCTGAGGCCACATTTGAGTTTTCAGCCATATTCCATGCCTTTCATTTTCCTTGCAGCATTCTTAGTTAAAAACTTACATGAAATCTGTTAGACATGAGCAAAAGGTCTTCAAAACCTTTCTAAATAAAAATCTTATTTGCTTTTTTGTCCTGAAGGTAGAATAATACAAGTTGTTCTCTGCTGTCAGTTGCAAATTATAAGATTAGAGTCGTCTTATTCCCAGATCATAAAAACTGTTAAGGTTATCAATCAAGTTAATAAAGATGTCTACTTCATATAGTCTGTTGCCTCATACTTCTGGCAGAAAATCATAGTGAATGGTTGCCTATATTTTCTCCTTGCAGCTATGGTGGAAAACTGAACAGAATTAACAACTTTGTTGTCATTGTTACATATAATTGTATCTCTTAATTTTGTTTGATTCAGAATTCAAAACCAGTTTGGTCTAGTGGTTAAAGCACCAGGCTAGAAAACAGGAGATTATGAGGTCAAGTCCTGCCTGAGGCATGAGAGGGTTGTTGTGGAGAAAATAGGAGGAAGGAGTATTAGGTATGTTCGCTGCCTTGAATTATTTATAAAAATAATATAAGTAGGATTAAAAAAAATTAAATAATTCTTACCTGGCTTTTAAAAAAAAACTAGATAAGACTAGATTAAGGCAATGATTGTGGGTAAGTCTTCTGATATGTGCGGATTTGGATACCTAGTGTTGGATTCATAGTGTTTATATAAATCTCTTTTAATCTTTTAATCTCTTTTTTATCTCTGTAAGTGTGGTTCTTTTATAACTTTTGATCATGTATTTATGATTTTAATTTGATATAAGCCGCCCAGAGTCCCCCATTGTGGGGAGATGGGCGGGGACAAGTCCACTAAATAAATAAATAAAATAAATAAATAAATAAATTTATAGGGAGATTATAGAGCAGATCATAAAAGAAACATATAAGCATTTTGGTATGGTAATTAATCATATAGATTTTGTCAAGAACAAAGCTTGCCAATTTAAGTTGAGCTTTTTAAATTAGGTAATTTTATAAGTAGATTGTGGAATGCTAAATATGTCCTCATTTCAACAAAGCATTGACAAAGTGCCCCATGAGCTTCCAAATGGGTATCCAGTTATATAAGGGCTAGATAGGAAGACAATTAAATGAATACATAGCTGACTTGAAAACTCTACTCACAGTGCTTATTAGTGATTTCCCAACAAGCGGGAATAAGATAATGGATGGGGTACTACAGTGTTCAGTTCTGGGTCCTATTTTGTTGTTATTGTTAATGAGTTGGGTGAAGAAGTAGAGGGAATGCTCTTTAACACTGCAGATGACACAAAACTGAATAGATAATAATACTAAAAAGATTTTAAAAATTCAAAATGATCTTGATAGGTCAGAGAAATGGGCTGAAAAAGAGCCAGAATTAAATTTAACAGAGACAAATGCAAAATTCTTCATTTAAGCAAAAGAAATCAACTGCATGGTTATAGGACAAGAGAAACTTGACTTATAAAAAGGATCTTGGGATAGTAGTTGGTTGCAAACTGGATATGAGCAGAGTGATGTAACTGCAAAAATTCCAGATACAATTTTAGTTTGCATCAATAGAAATATAGTTTTCAAATTATGAGAAGTAATAATTTCTTATATTATGCATTGGTCAGACCTCAAGTATTGTTATCCTGTTCTGGGTCCCATATTGGAAGAAGAATTCAGACACTGGAATAGGTACAGCTGTAGAAAGGCAGCCAGGATGATAGGGTACTAGAAGAGAGATGGTAGGAATTGAAAACGTTGAAAAGAGAAGACTGACGGGGTTGAGGCACAGTTTAAATACATGAAAGGATGCCTTAGAGTGTTGAAGATTTCATCATCTTAAGAGGTCACTAAGATAGAAATCAGGCTTTTTGGTCTTCATATACTTCTTACTAAATCTAGCTTTACTTCAACAAATTATGAATGTTTGCTAGCATTTATTGATAGCTGGGCTAAGCCCATACTTTACATCCAAGACACACTCACTCCCCTTTGTTTTATTTATACATATGTGTTACTACATTGTTACTTTATTCTTTCAGCATTTTGCTTATGTAGAGAAACACACTTCTAAAAGGGGTTCCTCTTGAATTCTAATCTTCAACATACAGGGGAAGGTCAGGATTTATTCTCCTTTGTCCCAAACTGCAGGATTCCTATGGATTCAAGTTCTAGGAAAGCAGATTCTGATTGTTAGGGAAAAAAACTTCTTAACATTAAGAGCAGTTTAGCATTGGAACCAGAAACCAAATGATGAATTTCTATTCCCTGGATATGTTCAGATAGAAACTAAGCAGCCATCTGTCAGGGCTACTTTAAAATGCGTTCCTGCAGAGAGTCAAGTATTGGACCTGATGGCCAAAATCATTCCTCGTAACTTTATAATTGTATGAAATATCTGTTTCATGCATGTTGCTATTAAAAATATCCATAAGTGTAATAAGAAACTTAACATTGCAAAAACAAAACAAAATCCAACCTCAAAACAGTCCAAACTTCTAGCAAAACTTACAGGCTCTGAAACCTTGATTTAGCAGACTGCAGTGGAAACATTCTAACTGGACTTTATGTGCAAATAACAGAAAAGCTTGTTTGGCAAATCAGCCCAGATAATTTACATAATGTACATATATTTTACATAAAGTTAATATATGCCATTGTAAATTTGAATTTAATAGACATTCAGATTTAAGAATCACTTCTTTCCCCCAAGTAGTCCATTAAAATTAAGTTTTTACTGTATATCTAATGCACACAAAAATAAGTGACATGAACTATTACTATAATAATTATTTATACTGCATATTATTAATATAAAGATGCAACTCAGTCTCTACATTTGTATTTGGAGGTAACTGACTTTGCAATTATTGGGGTGCTCTGATTATGTAAGGCAAAAGTGTTAAAATATTGGTGTCTTGTGTAATATAGTCACTGATCACTCATTAGGTGCCAAGCCCTAGCAAAGTAAGGGTAAGATAAAGTTGAAACCCCCTCCAGGCCAGAGACTGGTTAAAGTGGCAGTGCCAAAGGAAATAAACAGATCTTTTTCTAAGCAGAGAGTCACTGAACAATCACCATTTTCATTCATTTTTAGGTTTCTGAATGACCAATCATTTTTATGTCCCCTCTCATCTTGTTCCCATTCCTCTATTCAACTGAAAATAATACTTCATAACATTTATTCAAAATGTTGTGTAACAGCACATACATGCACACACACACAAAGTATGAATAGCTTGAGAAGAGATTGAGGTGTCATGGATGGAGTTGAGGAGATCCTCAAAAGACAGTGGTGAGAAATTGAAAGAACAAAAGGCAATGTTTGAAGCAATGTGTGGACAGGGCGGTTGGTTTGAAAGGGTAGAAAAGTACAGAGAGATGTATTGAATGGTGTTGATAAACTTTTTTTTTCTTTAACTCACTTCTTTAATTTCTTTTTGTTACTCTTTATTACCTTTTTTTTTTGGCACCTAAAAGCATGGCTAGATTGGGTATGTATGTGTCACCACCCATCTCTATAGTGGGATGGGTAGTGACAAATTTGAAATATAAATAAATAAATATAAATAAATAAACTTTTAGAGCAAAATAATCAGGTTTGGCAAAATCTAGTACAGTACCAAGATGTATCATATCAGTATAGATTTACTGAAGACTGTGTTTGGTTGTTTGCAGTAGAAGAGAAGATGTTAAGATTCTGAACTTTTCTTGCTAAAAAAGAATTACAGGTAGTCCCTAGTTTAAGAACGAGTTCTGTTCCAAGGTCTGTCCTTAAGTCAAATTTGTATGTAAGCTGGAACAGTATTATTATATAATATTGTATAAGTAGTATTGTGTAATTAACTCAAACCATTGTGTATTTAATTCACATCATTGTGTATTTAACTTGAATTTGCTGCACTAGGCTCTGTTCTTAAC
Organism: Python bivittatus; assembly: GCF_059951505.1. NCBI lineage: Eukaryota > Metazoa > Chordata > Lepidosauria > Squamata > Pythonidae > Python > Python bivittatus. Next base: position 66,633,000 of record NW_028277035.1, read on the forward strand.
TATGGGTCATCTGTAAACCAGGCATTCTTACCCTGGGAACTACCTGTACTAGATTCAGCTGCTTTTCCCCATATGCATCTGATACTACATAGTCTCAGTCCTTGTTTTCTCTCTTTTTCATAAGCTACGTATTGTGCCTAATATTTTAATTGGTTTTGTTTTTGATTTCTATTCAGTTAATACTGTTTAAAAAAAAAAGACTATGTTTGATGCCTTACCACTGTATAAGTTATTTAAAATTAGGTATGTTTTCTTTTTATTGATAGGTATTACTGTATTTTTAATTATGTCAATTCTTTTGGATTGTGGGCACATTTTGAATGTTAATGTGTAAAAGTGACTGTCACAATATAGCTACCACAGAGGAGCCTGTCCTTTTCACAAAATGGCTACCAAATTAGGCATTTACCAGAAGGCAGACTGCCTTCTGTAGAGCTTTCTGTTAGTTCAGAGTTCCTTTGTTTTTTTGCTGGGCAGATAGGCACGCCTCCAGAGAAAACATCGGGCTGCAGCTATGCACCATTTTTATTTTTTAATAATGTCTTTGGGGCCTATGTGTGATCCAGAGGCATCTTTATAAATAAGTCACGTTAGCTGCTGGTGTTTTGTAGTAAATCAGTTTCCTAACTAATTTTTTTATCCAAGCATTAGAAATCAGGTGTGACAAGAGGTGCTTTAGTGCCCACAGGTGCTGTTTTGCATACACCTGAGCTAAAAGTCCAGCTCCAAGATGGCCATACCATTGATTCCATTTGCCATTATTTCATGAAGATTAATAGTTGGAGCTACGTTCCAAGTAAAATATTGTATGTTCTCGAAATGCATCTTTTGACTATAAAGTCAACCTTTTGGTTCAGCATAGTAGCTAATTACATAAACTATTATTTATAGATATCTAATAGTTTTTCTTTTTTTTTTAAATGTCTTCTACACAGATAATTCAGAGGATATTCAGTTTGAAAATACAAAAGAAAGTAACAATTTTCTGTTACCCAATGCTAAAGTAGAAAGTTGGCAACCAAAATTTGTCTCCCGAAGTTCTTTATGCACATCATGGAAAGGATTGCTGTTTTTTCACTTGACATGGTGAAATACCCCTTCAGCTCAGCAAATACGCAGATAACTTGGAGAAGGAAAATATCGTAGTGGACATCTCAAAGAATAGCAGCCACTAAATGGGAAGAACCTAGCTACTATTGACTATTATTAGCTATGATCTTATTTCTGTCAGTTTTAGACAGTATCTTTCTAAACTGTATCTGAATGGTAGTCCAAAAAGGTGTGGGAACATAGGCAAACTTTCTGACAGAAGTGTCATTGTTCAGTTTGGGGGTCAGAATCAGCTGTTTGTAGAGAAAAGATTACGAATGATTTAAGGAATTTGTGCAAAAAAAACCCCTCAATTCTGAAAAAAATATTGTCATTCAGTACTTTGTGAAATCATTTAAAGAACTACATTTGTATTAACCACTTTTATGGACATTTACAATTATTTACATATGTATAGGGCACTTTGATTTACATATATTTATGCAATGATAATTCTGAAAATGTTTTGGCATAAAGCATAGACATTAATGAATTGCAAAGATGGTAGATGCGTCATAAGAAACAAAATACAATGCAAAGTTTGTATTGTTTTCTTGTTTCATTTTATTGGGATGAAATGTATCAGAGAATAATAGAAAATTATTTTCTGATGAAATTTACTATTTTGTTGTATACTGCATAATCATAGTTGGACCCAGGATAGACTAAGAGGAAAGCTCTGTAACCTGGGTACATCTTTCCCTGAGAGATTAATTGTATTATTAGACAAACTGCTCCAGCAGCTGGCAAAACAGCAGGAACACGTCGATTCTGCTTCCTTGGTTACAGGGAGTGATAGTGTACTTGACCTTCAGAGGAGCAGGGTCATGGGGAGGGCATTTTTAAATAATTCTGTCATTTTATCACTGGAATCTTTATAAATGGAGTTCAGATACAAACCTTTGGAAGTAGAATAAAACTGATATTTTCATTTTTCTTCAATTGTTTTGCCCAAAGATCTTTGCTGAGGAAAAATGTAAATAAAGCTGCAGAACGATTTGACACTGTAAGTATTGGAGTCTGTATAGTTTCAAGCTCGAAGCAAATAATTCAAAGGTTATTACAGATGAGATTCTTTTTTAAATGAATATATAGAATATGAAGGTAGTTTACTTTGTTTATGAATTATTTTAATAATCCTTTATTAAATGACGTTTCAAGTAATTTTAATAATAGAGTATTAATATTTTACCAGACAAATGGATTTACAAATTTAGAATATTTTAAGTGCTTAGAAAAAGCCATTATTCTTTACAAACTGATTTTAATTAACAATTTTAATCATAATCATCAGTTATTGATGTATTTTACAGTTTTATATCCTTTCATGATAAGCAGTATTCCTTAACACATAATTTTAATTCATACTTTGTAACTATTTTTATAACAATCACAGTAATTATTAGTTAACATTTTCTGATCAAATATATTTACTGTATTTTACTTAGCAGTATCAAAGATAGAATATTATGCATTCCTTAAGAATAAGTCTGATACTAAGCAAACTATTTGCTTGCCTAATTCAAAAGTGTCTAATGCAATCTTTCCCAAATTAGTTCTTTCTAAAAGTACTATTGACCATGGTGGCCGGGAATGATGAGAGTTTTTCTTAAAGACATCTGAATGAAGCAGGTTGAAGAAGGCTGTTTTAGAGTAAGATATGTAAAAGTGAGCTAGAAAGAAAAAACTGATCGTTATATTCATCACATTAATGCATGCATATGCACACATATACACAACTGTTCGAAATAACATTTTAAAACTACAAATACATATATTTGTATACATTATTTTAAATAATTGTCAGAATTTATGAAATTGTTTAATAACAGAGTTAGATACTTAATATTCCTTGGCAAATAATCCTGCAGTGGAACATCTGACATTTCCTGTGCTTCATGTCTATATCCAAAATGCCAAGCTAACTTTCTGAATGAAAAATACTTGTATTGTGCTTTTGAACCATCTTCTCTTCTGGGAAAAAAATTAGCATTCCACTGTAAGTGGCATCTGATATTGTTTGTTTGTATAATTGGTCTGTTTCTTTTAATTCAGAAATGTGGCAATGCAACATCAAGAACCAAGTTGAAGAGCTGCAAATAATTTACCTATCCTAAATACTTTGTTTTGTATACAATCATAGTGTCTATGCTCTGAGTGGTGGACATTTGCTGCTCTTTCTGTGATACTTCCCATCTATTTATAGCTATAGACTTAAACATTTTTAGATAGCATTTCATGGAGCATTTTTTGTGATCATTATTAATGGTATTTCTAATTAAAACAAGTTAGTAACTGGCACTTTTTTTTTTTAATCCATTCAGTCGTGTCCAGTTCTCAGAGACTGCCTGGACAAGTCCCTGCAGTTTTCTTGGCCAGGTTTTTCAGAAGTGGTTTGCCATTGCCTCCTTCCTCAGGCTGAAAGAAAGTGACTGGCCCAAGGTCACCCAGCTAGCTTTGTGCCTAGGAGATAATAAAAAGGAAACAAAAAGACCAGAACACCTCATCAGCAATCAACACCCAGATAAGCAGGGATTAACACCTCCTCTCTGCAGTATTAATTACCTCCTGATTGAATTATTGCAATGTATTATACAAGGGGGTGCCCTTTAAGATCATCTAGAACTTCAACTGGTCCAGAATGCAGCAGTGCATGTAGTTATGGGCATTCCTCATTAGCGCCATATTACAGCTCTACTGCATGAGCTGCACTGGCTCCCATAGGCTTCCAGGTGCAATTCAACGTACTGCTTATCAGCTATAAAGCACTAAATGGCAGAGGACTGGGTTATTTGCGGGACTGCCTTCCTTTGGGGTTGGTAGTTGACATTTTGTGTCAAAGCTGCCCAAAGTCACTTTGCTTGAGTTGGGAATAATGGAATGTATGGTTGCAAGATATACATAAATGTCAAAAAGGAACTTATCAAAATTCTCCCTCCCATCTAACAAAGTGGATAGGCAGAAGCATGCTTTTACCCACAGCCATTTTCACATCATTCCTCACAACAGACGATATTGCAAACATTCTCACAACAGATCTTGTATTGCCCAATATTTTCGTACCAGCATTTTCTCATGTGAAACTCTCTCCTCTTTCCCTTTCTTAGTAAATTTTCTACCAAGGTGCACAAATTCATTGATTTGTCTACTGCTTGATTGTTTGTCTGGTGTTAATCTTGGTGTTAATCTCTGCTTTATATGGGTGATGATTGCTGGCGAGGAGATGTTCTGGTCTTTTTGTTTCCTTTTTATTGTCTCTTTTGAATAGTGTGTAAATGTTGTTTATCTCTATGTGCCTGTTGATGCCTGACTTGTCTGAATACTAAGCTTCCAGGAATTCCCTCACATTTTTGGATTTAGCTTGGTCTAAGATGCTCACAGTTTCCCAGTTGAAACTATGGTTAAGTCTGTCCATGTGTTGTGAGATTAAGGAGTTTTCATCGTCTTTTCTGACTGCTAGTTGGTGTTCATGGATGCGTTCTGCTAGTCTTCTGCCTGTCTGTCCTACATAGTGGTTGTTATAGTCCTTACACTGTACGTTGTAGATAACTCCTGTTTTTTTCTTCTTGGGCTACTGGGTCTTTTGGTTTACTTAAGATGGAGGGCTTTAGTTGTTTGTATGCTACAGTGATGCCATGTGGTTGTAATAGTCTGTTGGTTGTTTCTGAGATGTTTCTGATGTATGGCAGCGTTATGCTTTTCATAGCTTGTGTTGGTTGTGTTGTGGGTTGAGTGATCAGGCACTTTTTGATAAAGTTGTGGGTATCCATTTTGTTGGAAGATGTTGTATAGGTGGTCTGTTTCCTTTTCTGCTGTTCTGGGTTGCTGTAGTGTGCTTGTGCTCGTCTGAATAACATTCTTACACAGCTCCTCTTGTGGGAGATTGGGTTGTTACTTTGGTAATGGAGCACTTGGTTAGTGTGGGTTGTTTTTCCATAGACTTGTGTTTCTAATTTGCCGTTATTTCCTCTGCTGATGTGGATATCCAGGAATGGTAATATGTTGTTGTTTTCTTCTTCCCTAGTGAATTTTATTCCTTTGAAAATGTTGTTGATTAGTTCATGTGTCTTCTTTAGTTGTTCCTCTTTTATTATGACAAAGGTGTCATCTATATACTGGATTCATACTTTTGGTTGTATGCATGGAAGTGCTATAGTTACTAGACGCTGCGTTACGATCTCTGCAACGAATCCTCAGACTGGTGATCCCATGGATGTTCCTCTGATTTGTTGGTATATTTGTCCCTCAAACTGGAAATAGATAGTGAGGCAGAGATTGATCCTGGGTGTTTCGATCTTAGTGTATTTGGTTAGGTTGGGTGTGTTGTGTAGTACTGCTATCATGGATTCTTTCACTAGTTCCAGTTCTATGGATGTAAAGAGTGCTGTGACATCAAATGAAACTATAATTTCACCTTCATATATTTGTAGGTCTTTGATTTTCTGGAGATACTGTAGTGGGGAGTTGATAGAATATTTGCTCCCTTCTGTGAGATGTCCAAGCTTTTTTGTGAGTTCTTTTGCTATGTTGTAAGTTGGGGTCCCTGATAACGATACAGTTGGTCAGAGAGGTATATCAGGCTTGTGTATTTTTGGGCATCCATAGAAGTGTGGAAGGATGGGTCCACTGCTTTTCATCCGCCACTGTTCTTTTGTGATACGGCCTTTCCTGGTTAGGTTGTTAAGGGTTCTTTTGATCAGGTTGCCTAGTTTCTGTATCAGGTTGGTGTTTACTGGAATGTAAGTTTCTTTGTCCTCCAGTAACTTTTTGGCTTTTTGTATGTATTGTGATCTATCCATGATAACTGTGGTTTGACATTTGTCTGTTGGGAGGATGATGATGGTTTGGTCTTTCTTTAGGTTTTTGAAGGCTACTCTATCCTTTGCTATGACTTGGTGCCGATTCTGTGTTCTTCTGATCTGTGGTATGATTATCTGCCTTGTTTTCTTGAGTCTCTGTGTTAAGTACTATGGTTTTAAATGCTGCTTCTAAGGCTGCACAGAATTCTAACTGATTAGCATCATCCATGTTATAGTAGAGGCCTTTCTGGAGGATATTGTGTTCTGCAGTGTCGGCCTTCTTTAAAGCCTTAAAGACCTGTTCTGTCACCTGGCCTGGGGGTCAGGAGGTGGAGTTGAGCCCATGCATGTTATGTTAATCATTACTGATGGATCTGTTTTTACCCTGACTGCTCTTTTACGTCTGTTGTGGGGGGGGGGTTTTTATTTTTTTTATTTTTTTTTTTTAACATTGTTAACCGCTCAGAGTCATTAATTTGAGATGGGCCATATAAATTGAATAAATAAACAAGAAACATTTATTAGGACTTGTCCAAAACCTCTATTTCACACGCCATAGTATGTTTGGCAGACTGTTCTCGCATACAAAATACTTAGCAGATATCCTTAGTCCATCTGATAGGAGACCCTGTACCCTTGTGTAATATAATGCTTTGCCTTCTTCTCTCTTAGGAGAAAGATGTCAAAATGTTCCAGTGCAAGAATGATTTTGCCTATGCCCCCTAGAGGAAATAGAAACAGTGTCATGTGTCATCTTGCAGTGTCTTTTTTTTTTACAGGACATGGCATCTAGTCACACAAGATCAGACAGGGAGATCACTTGCTTACTTTTGGCTGACAGCTCAGTAAATATCTGTAGAAGGGTTACCAGATTTCTTGGAATTGCTGTTGCTGCAAGACAGTTAATTATATAGCAGTCTTATTAATTTGTTTCCTCTAAGATGATTTGTATTCTTTTTTGGTTTGTTTTGATGTTCTTTATTTATTCTCCTGATTGTTTTAATACATGCAATATTTTAGTTTTGCCTTCTATGCTTTGTCCTCTGACCATAAATTTAATTTAAAAACCATTCTAATTTTAATAATTATTTAACTATCTGTTCATCTTAGCTGTTGTATTGGGCTGTAATGTATTGTAACGTGCTTGATAAATTTTGGTCTCTTGAGTGCAGATAACCTCCAAACAGTTTATATAATTACCTTTTTTTTTTTAGTCAGTGCCACATATATACCTTTAACTATCCTAATCTCCACATCCAAAGCTGTAGGTAATTGAATTCCATTTCCTGGCTTCCCTATTAAGAGAAAGGTAATGTGTGGAAAATAGTTTTATTAGTGCACTGAAAAGAAACCCTTTTCTTTCCTGATGGAAGGTTCTAACTTAGGGTGCAAAAAATGTGGCACAGCATGCCAGCTTCTCTTCGGAAGCCCCTAGAGCATGAGGAGCTAATTTGGAAGGCATTCTTTGAAGTTTGGAGGCAAAATAAGTGTCTTATAACTTGGAGAAACTTGCACATGTATCCTGTTGTATAACCCCTCAACCAAAGCGTTTCAGATATTTCATGAAATAATTTATTAAGTTATGTAATAAATAATAAAATAATATTCACTGTATTGTTTTGCCATACATAATGTCATTTTTTTCATAAATCATTCTAGGTCCAAACTGTCCAGTCAACCTTATCTGAAACTCCAGTGATGACCAGCCCTTCCCAGCGCATCCAGATAATCTCCACAGATTCCACTGTATCATCACCACAACGGATTCAGGTATAGGTTTGTTTTCTAATTATAGTCTGTACCATCTCTTTCGGCTTAATATGTATTGTCAAAATTGTTCAGTAATAATAAAATATATTAATATCTTTATTTCTTTATGTGACCATTTCAGACCTAATGTGTAATTTTATAGTTATTTAGAAACATTGTGGAAGGAACCGATTTACTATGAGAGAGCTATCTTCTACTATCTAAGAGGCTTTATTTCATTATTGGAACTACATTTTTGGAAGCATTTTGTCAGAGATCCTTCTTTCTTATTTGTATGCACTGGTGGGTAGTACATGTTTTAAGACAATTTCCTATTTCATTTTGAGTAATCATGTACATATTCAAAACACCTGCTGATAGAATCTTTCCATTTTTATTATAGCCTTTTTTTTTTTTGCCTAACCTGCATCCATGATTTGGTAACAGAGGAAAAACAGCATTCTTTATACTGTAAATAATGGCATATAATTCTTAAAAGTGAACTTAAAACTTTTTTTTTTCTTTTTGTTATAGATTGTCACAGATCAGCAAACAGGGCAGAAAATTCAAATAGTGACGGCAGTGGATTCATCAGTATCTCCAAAGCAACAATTTATACTTGCTAGTCCAGATGGAACAGGAACAGGGAAAGTGATATTAGCTGCACCTGAGGCTTCTAATACTAAGCAACTTATTTTTACCACCACAGATAATATTGTGCCAGGCAGAATACAGGTAAACACCTCAGTTAAAGGATATATATATTGGATATTCCAACTCAACAGCATGCAGAGAGATGGCTTCTAGTTTGGCTAGTTAGTATGGTTGGGTCACTCCATAGAATCTATATTCTATATTCTATTCTCCACTTTGTATTACTGAAATATTATCAGCACAACTGATAAATCAGGTGATCTCAAAACACAGATGCAAAACTAAAGATGTGATTAAGATTGTATAGAACAACACTGTCATGTTATGCAAACTAGACAGTGGGCTGTGCTTTACATCCTCTTGAAGCAATCAGTAGATGGCTGCCATGTGAATGAATCAATATGACTTTCCTTCATATTATCATGCTGTCAGTTACCATTAAACTTTTAAGGCTTTTTTTGTTGGTTTGCTATTCCTTCTGTTTGATACCCTATCTTTTTTCATCTTTTCCATGCTTCTTCCCTTTCTGCAGGTTTTTCTGTGGCCACAGCTGTGTTTTAAAATTAAGTTTGAAAAATTGCAACATCTTTTTAAATACAATTTCAAATAGAAATTATACTATAAACCTTCAAATGTTTCATTTTAGATTGTCACTGACTCTGCCTCTGTGGAACGTTTGTTGGCTAAAACTGATGTCCAGCGACCACAGGTAGTAGAGTATTGTGTTGTCTGTGGAGACAAAGCTTCAGGTAAGACATCAGGCTATTTGGCTGAAAGGACACATTTGCCTTAAACAGTCACAAAGTACTAATTTTTCACTGAAAGGCAGATTTGATGAGGCTAAAAACACAAATAACTTTTTTTGCTGGTGATCGTGGAATCTTCAAGAAAGTAAAAAACTGGACTTAATGTCAATATTGTAACAGTGATATTGTTCATTTTCCATAGACCTCCTGGCCCCCAAGTGAACATCATTCCTTTTAAGTCACATATGCAATGAGAATGTCTCCCAGAGTTCCCAGGAAATTTTCTGTGGTTCCCTGTAGGGAGGAGCAGTAACAAGGAAATAGTATTTCCTTAATACAAAAATGGAACTTTACAGGGTGTGATGGCAGCAAAGTGGTACAACCAAAGAGACAAAATCTAAATTTGGAAATATTGATTTGGCTTCAGAGTGAAAGAAAAGAAGATAATGCCAGAGAAGGCTTTAGAGTGGCCCAACAAAATGCTTAAGTACTTTTGGTTCCATGGAAAGTCCATTTGATTTTTTAAAAATGGATTTAGTTTCAAAGGAAGTGGGGTGAAGAGCACAAAACTCAGAGTGATTTTGACTCTGCTTGAAATAGGACAGAAGCAAGGATTACTAGACAATGAACAGAGTAAATGTTCTAAAGAACAAATAGAAACTTTCCTTTCATTTTTGTCTTTTTGACTGAGCTTTCAGTTGGCTGATTCGTCCTAACAAAAACTAGAAGACAACTGGGTAGGGCATTTTCAAAACAAGATGAGGACATGAATGCTACCAGTGTAATGCTTAATTAGTAATTAAATGTACTAATTTGTTGGGATCCAGTTTTCTTCAGGATAGGAGAATGTTGGCTGTCTAGTTTTTGAATTGGTCAGTTTGTAGATTTTAATAGTTCGCTTGATTGAAAGCTTTTGCAATTTTTTTTTGTGTGTGTGTGCAATTCACAGGAGTGTTTTTCCTGCTTGAGTTACAGCAAAAGACATATGAATAGTGACTTTTTATTAAAATAAAACCAGGTAGCCAGCATATTAGCTTCAGAATAATTTTTCTTCCTTCTTCTTGAGTCTTACCTCTTCAGTTACTTTCCAGAACAAAAGTTATTTTAGATTACTAGGGTAATACCAGCACAATACATATTTATAAAAAAAAACATTGCTGAACACCTTGATAAAGCTGCCTGACGATATTTAGGGAGCATTTTTTGAAGAAAAGATGCAAAAAAACTGACTGACTCTTTAACACCTAACAGTCAAGAATGGGAAAATTGAGGACTTTCTTCTCCCCATCCCCCATAAACCACCTAAGTTAAAGATTATCAAATTTTGCTCTAAAATGGTAAATGAATTTGTGTGCTTTGCTGATAAAGCTGGGCAAGAAATAAATGTACTACTTTTAATAATTAAATTATAATCTATATGTCAAATGGAACAATGTTATAACATTGCAACTTTATAAAGTATAACCTTTTCTTTAGGAGTGAACAGTAAAACAATCATGTTTAAAACTATTTATATAACGGTTAGGATGAGCTTGCTTACTTTTATATAATTCTTGAAATATGGACAAAATTATTTTTGAGATAGCCACTGTTAGTGTCACATATTTATTTTGGATTCATACTGCTGTTTATAGCAGTAACTGTAGGTAATCCTGACTTTGCTTTCAGCTTATCCAGGCAGAGTTGGAGCAAATTCTGGCAACAATCCAGCTTTGCATACTTGCACACCAAAGCCAGAGCCTAATCAGAATGTGCTCCAGGCAGAGAAGGAGTGAGTTCTGACAGGATTCCAGTTCTGTTTTTATAAGAACAATAACATTAACATGCAAAGCTAGGTTGTAGTACTGAAGAATGTACATCATATAGGGTTAATTGTTGGGTTCTAATTCTCTGAATTTGGTTGTTTTCCTGTAGACGTTTCATTGCCAGGCTAGATAACTGTAGCAGCCGCTATGTAGGACAGACATATAGAAAATTGGCAGAACGCATCTACAAACATCAACTGGCAGTCAGAAGTTATGGTGAAAATTCCTTAATCTCTCAACAAATTCAGTCACAATTTCAACTGGGAAATTGTTGATATTTGATATCAAGTCAAATCCAAAAATGCTAGGGACTCCCTGGGAGCTTGGCATGTTGACAAATCAGCCATCAACAGACACATAGAGATAAATCCCATTTACATAGTATTTAAAAGGTATAATCAAAAATCAAGGAAGGAAACAAACAACCCCAAGCACATCCCCCCAGCAACTAGCCCCCCCGAAAAGCAGGAAATAGCATAGATAAGCAATCAAGGAAGAAACAATAGCCTCATTAAGGAACCATCAAGGAAGAAACCACACCTCAGTCAAGGCTGGCAGGGAAAGTTACTGTACATAAACAACCAGCAAATGTCACTCTCTCATATACTGATGTCACCCAGTCTGGTAATGAAACATCTTCAGCAAAAATACCCAAGCTCATAGAACACCAAACCCAAAAGCTAAACTAACTTGTCCAGGCAGAACAGGAGCACATTCTGGCAGCAATTATGCTTTGTGTGCACAGGCCACCTGTGATCTTTGCTCAGATTTACTCATGAAACCCAGGGTGTTGCAACCAATAGATGGGGAACCCTTGGTTTAAGTATCATCATTTTCTGCAAAGGACTTCAGACTGGAGATGAGATGTGAGTTGATCAGAGATAAGTCACTTTCAGTTTTGTTACACTGACCCTAGAGTGCAGGTCTTCCCTGGAAGATTTTGCCTACTGGCAAAACTGACATGTTCACCTGAGATCCATTTTTAACTTTTTGCTTGTATTTGTGTGTGCTTTTTGCCGTAAATGACAGCAATAATTTTGGCTGCTCGGTTTGAGCTTTATAGTTTTTATAGCTTTGTTTTACGATTGTTCACCATTCTGAGAGCGTTCATGGTGACAAATAGGATAAGGTGTATGAATGAATGAATGTTGTATATGGCCTCTAATTGGCTTACACACAAAATACATCTTAGTTTAATAACTGGAATAACATAAAACTACTATTAAAACCTCCAAAAATTTCAGGAAGATCCTTTGATCTGCAAGAATTCACTTTTATAAAAATGATAAGATTAAAAGCAAGCTGAAGAAACCATTGAACAATGGGCACTGCATAAATAAAATTAGTTTTAAAATGTATTTTCTTTGTTATAGTCATCATGTTTTCTTATTTTCTTAGATTTTTTTTCCCACTTTTTTTAAGGTCGTCATTATGGTGCTGTCAGTTGTGAAGGATGCAAAGGCTTTTTTAAAAGAAGTGTGAGGAAAAATCTGACATATAGTTGCCGTAGCAACCAGGATTGTATCATCAATAAACACCATCGGAATCGTTGCCAGTTTTGTCGGCTCAAAAAATGCCTTGAGATGGGAATGAAAATGGAATGTGAGTCTACAGTCCATAAAATGGTTCTTTTCTATCAAAAGATAGATGATAGGAGTTTGGTCATTTCTGTGATTAGAAGTTGTTTCTACTATTTGATACACTGTTTTCATAGTCCCAAATCAGACTCTGTTTAACGCTAATCTTTGGCTGAGCTTTACAGTAAGTCTTCAAACATTCAGAGGATTGTGCTGTAAATGAAACAGTAAAATGTTTCAATTGGTAGCTCAGGGTTGAACTGTGAAGTCCTTGGGGATCTCTGAGCTTGGTTGTTTTCTTGCAAATGTTTTGTTACCCAGCTAGGTAACATCTTCAGTGCTAGGATGGAGTGGAGTTTGCTCTCTGCTTATATATGTAGCTTGCCCTGCCAGTGGGAGTGGGTCCCCCCCCCTTGGGTTTTCTTCTGTCAGAATCTTAGACCAAGCTAAATCCAAAAATGTGAGGGAATTCAGCCATCAACAGGCACGTAGAAATAAACAGCATCTACACACTATTCAAAAGAGACAATAAAAAGGAAACAAAAAGACCAGAACATCTCCTCGCCAGCAATCATCACCCATATAAAGCAGAGATTAACACCAAGATTAACACCAGACAAACAATCAAGCAGTAGACAATACCCTAATCAAAGAATCACCAAAGCAGGGGAGGAACCCACCGCCACCAACACTGGCAGGGCAAGCTACTATATAAGCAGAGAGCAAACTCCACTCCATCCTAGCACTGAAGATGTTACCTAGCCAGGTAACGAAACGTTTGCAAGAAAACAATCAAGCTCAGAAGGACTCCATGGTATATTGATTGGCAGAGATGTGATGATACTCAAAAACAAAAAGACTATTCTGGTATCTGGAGATCAGATAACTTGAATATGGTAGTGTATTAAAAAACAAGAGGACAAGCATAAAAGGTCAATTCTGGCAGCAGAACTGGTGAATGCATCTGCAGTACAGGGTAAAATAGGAAGTCCATAGTGATAAATAAATCACTAATGTCTTGGTTATTCAGATCAAAAGCAAAGGCAGGACATGCAGTGTCTAAGACTGCAGAATGCCATTTTCATTTATTCTTTATAAGAATATACAGTGGTACCTCGGGTCATGAACGCTTCTGTTCACGACCAATTCAGGTTACGAACAGCTCCGTTCGCAAAATTTTGCTTCCGTTCGCGAACGCCGGATTGGGTGACAGGATCCGCGGCCATTTTCCCTCCCGTGACACATGGTCGTGGCTTCCTGTAGGGAGGGGAACTCTCCCTCCAAGCAATAATCGCCTCCCCACCCGCCTTCCTGTCCCACGCCAGAAGTCGCGTCGAGCAAGGTTAGCATTCTCTCTCTTTGTACTGTACTTTGTGTCATATTTTTGTGGTTTAAAAAAAAAAATACATATGGTTCAGAACGGATTAACCGTAATTACATTGAACCTTATGGGAAAATTTGATTCAGGTCGCAACCAAAATCGGTTGGTGACCAAATTCGGAGGGGTCAGAACGGATTAACCATATTTACATTGAACCTTATGGGAAAATTTGATTCGGGTCGCGACCAGTTCAGGTCGCGACCAGAGTCACAGAATGAATTAAGTTCGTGAACCGAGGTACCACTGTATTAAATCACACATCAAAAGCAAAGTGTCTGCTGTATGTACTATGGAATAAAGAATGGTGAATGTCATTTACTTGTGTCAGTTTCAACTGACTTCACTGCAAATTGGGATTCTTTGGGGAAAAGCTAAGAGGCACCAAAATTTTGGCTGTGCCTGTATGTCATCTGAATTCAACTATATTTTATAAACGTACATCTTGTGTGTTACATCGTTCAAGCAATGATTCACTACTTAATTGATATTAATATTAAAATTGATATAATATTACAATTATCATTATTAATTCACAGCTTTTTTCCTGTATTTAAAATTTTGTATTTGTGCTTTATCTTTCTGGAACAATAAATAACATGAAAAAAGATATAAGATTATATGCAGTATTAATCTAATGTTACTTTGAAAATTCTTGTTTAATTTAACACAGCCTGTAATTCTGTATTTCTTTTTTGTTCCTTTATTTCTTTGTTCCTTTTTTTCTTGGTTGTGCTAAATATTTGTTAAAATAAAATAAAAAATATATTGTGTTGAAAAACATAGCTAAATGCCATAAATATACTATGAAAAACATCTCCAGTCAACTTTGTAATATTATATAAAGTGGCTGATAATTATTCACTTTATCCTATGTGTCAGAACCACAGGATGAAATTGAATCAGTATGGACCACACCTTTGGTTAAAATGAAACAATATGAAAGTTTATGCTTTAAGAATCTACCCTTTGTGTACAATTTTAAATCTGTGTATTCGATGTATTGTGATGTAGCTGTACAGAGTGAAAGGAAGCCTTTTGATGTGCAGCGTGAGAAACCAACCAACTGTGCTGCTTCAACAGAAAAAATATATATCAGAAAGGACTTAAGAAGTCCTCTAATAGCAACCCCAACATTTGTTGCTGATAAAGATGGGGCTAGGTAAGTAGTGAATGAGTCTTTAAAGCCCCTTTAGAATTAAATATTTAACTTGTAAAAACATTTCAATATTGTTCAAAAAATTAATAAATTAGACAGAAGCCTACTTTTAAGATAATTATTTCCTTTCGAATTGAAACACTGTTTTTATTTTATTTATTAATTTTGTCCAAAATTAAAACATAGAATGACAAATAACAATAAGGAACAAGAAACAAAATGGTATGAGAAAGATTTCATTTCCATACACCCTTCATTTATTTCAGAACTATATTCTTGTGTGTGCAGATATAGTATATTCTTGGGAATAAACCCATACACAGATAAGCCGACCCTCAAAATGTTTGTATATTTTAATTTTCATAATTGGCTTATTTGCAGGTGGTGCATTTTTTGTGGTATTTTGGTGAAAAAGTTGAAGCTCCATCTGCTTCAAATAGACTTATCCATGAGGATAAGGGAAAAAACCTTTAAAAAGCTAAGGGAAAAAACCTACTGTATATACTCATGGCTAAGCCCATCCAAACCCAATATTTTGAGTGTATTTTGGCACTTAAAATTCTCAGCTCATCTGTGAGTATATTCAGTATCTAGAGTACATATAGAGAGAGACCAGTGGTTTTGTTTTTGTTTTTTACTGTGAGAAGTATTTTAAGAATTGGATCTGAAATATATCTACCTAGTGTAAAGGCAGTTTGGTCTGAGATTTACACTGATAGCCAAAACTGATCCAAAGTGTTTAAATCAACAGTAAATAAAGAAATAGGGTTGTATGAATCTTTTCATTGATGGTTTGCATGTGTTTAAGGAATAGTAATATAAAAATTCTTCTAATTTGGGACAAAATTATCTTGTCATTATATTTTTGGTATTCTGAAGCAGAGATGGTAACAAAATTATTTAGTATTTATAAAATGCTTTTATTTATTTAAACAGTTTACATAGCTGCCCATCTCACTGCTGCAACTTTGGGTGGCTGATAATTAAAACCAAAACCAAAAGAACAATCCAAAATAATGGAAAAGAAATTACAGTAACAATTATATGCCAGAGATCCAAAGATATTATTTAATCTTGCATTCGATAGTGAGCAACTAAACAATGGACAGACCAATCAGTTGGGCTCACCTAACACTCCAGCCCAAATGCATGAGAGAACAACCAGGTCTTTGGCATCTCACAGAAGGCCAATAAGATTGGATCCATTTGAATCCTGTATTATATTATATATCTATCTGGCCCAGTCATTTCATTTGTTTCCAAATTTTTAAAAATCTCCCCATATTCTTTAAAGTCTGTTGGATTGCCCATGTTTCCCTCACTTTCAACTGATCTGTAAACTGATCACGTCCTAATTTATTTTAATAGGCTTTGATTTTGTTGACAGGACTTCAATATTTCACCTTCTTGTTCTTAATTTATATACCAATAGCCTGGAACTTATATTATTAAACTTATAATTTGTTTTAGTATATAACATGAAGGCCATGGTTTTATCTAATCCAACCAATTCTAATTCCTTTGTCTAAAACTTCCAGTTCCCTAAAAATATTTTTAAATCCCACTCTTTTAAATATATTATACCAGAAAGTATATAAAGCATGATAAAGGACAAAAAAGGCAGGGACCTAACAGAAGCAGAAGAGATTAAGAAGAGGTGGCAAGAATACACAGAAGAACTATACAAGAAAGATCTTAATGTCCCTGATGTCCACGCTGGTGTGATCACTGACCTTGAGCCAGACATCCTAGAGAGTGAAGTCAAGTGGGCCTTAGGAAGCATTGCTAACAACAAAGCTAGTGGAGATGACAGTATTCCAGCTGAGTTATTTAAAATACTAAAAGATGATGGTGTTAAAGTGCTGCACTCAATATGCCAGCAAGTTTGGAAAACGCAACAGTGCACAATTGCACTCATTTCACATGCTAGCAAGGTTATGCTCAAAATCCTACAAGCTAGGCTTCAGCAATACATGAACCGAGAACTACCGGATGTACAAGCTGGGTTTCGAAGAGGCAGAGGAACTAGAGATCAAATCGCCAACATTCGCTGGATCATGGAGAAAGCACGAGAGTTCCAGAAAAATATCTACTTCTGCTTCATTGACTATGCAAAAGCCTTTGATTGTGTGGATCACAACAAACTGTGGCAAATTCTTAAAGAGATGGGAATACCAGACCACCTTACCTGTCTCCTGAGAAATCTGTATGCGGGCCAAGAAGCAACAGTTAGAACCGGTCATGGAACAACCGATTGGTTCAAAATAGGGAAAGGTGTACGACAAGGCTGTATACTGTCACCCTGCTTATTTAACCTATATGCAGAGTACATCATGAGAAATGCCAGGCTGGAAGAATCACAAGCCGGAATTAAGATTGCAGGGAGAATCATCAACAACCTCAGATATGCGGACGATACCACCCTAATGGCAGAAAGTGAAGAAGAACTAAAGAGCCTCTTGATGAGGGTGAAAGAGGAGAGTGCAAAAGCTGGCTTGAAACTCAACATTAAAAAAACTAAGATCATGGCATCTGGACCCATCAATTCCTGGCAAATAGAAGGGGTAGAAATGGAAGCAGTAACAGACTTCATTTATTTGGGCTCCAAGATCACCGCAGACGGAGACTGCAGCCATGAAATTAAAAGACGCTTGCTCCTTGGGAGGAAAGCTATGGCAAGCCTAGATAGCATATTAAAAAGCAGAGACGTCACCTTGCCGACAAAGATCCGCATAGTCAAAGCTATGGTTTTTCCAGTAGTAATGTATGGCTGTGAGAGCTGGACCATAAAAAAGGCCGAGCGCCGAAGAATTGATGCCTTTGAACTGTGGTGCTGGAGAAGACTCTTGAGAGTCCCCTGGACTGCTAGGAGGTCAAACCAGTCAATCTTAAAGGAAATCAACCCTGATTGCTCATTGGAAGGATCGATAATGAAGCTCAAGCTCAGATATTTTGGCCACCTAATGTGAAGAGAGATCTCTTTGGAGAAGACCCTGATGCTGGGAAAGATTGAAGGCAAAAGGAGAAGAGGACGGCAGAGGATGAGATGGTTAGATAGCATCACTGAAGCAATGAGCATGAAACTGAGCAAACTCAGGGAGGCAGTGAAGGACAGGAAGGCCTGGTGCAATATGGTTCATGGGGTCACGAAGAGTCGGACACGACTTAACGACTAAACAACAACAACCAGAAAGTAATTTCAGTTTCTTCATTTAAAACTTTTTCATTTTTTGTCTAAGAATACCTTTCATTCTCCTTTTGCAACTGCTTTAATAGGTTCCTTTTTTGTAGTAATTTTATTACAGATTATAATTACAACAGTAAAAACTAATACAAACTAAAAAAAATAGAATAACAGAAAGAATAGAATGTATAGAAAAGAAAGAAAAAAGGAAAAAAAGAAAAAGAAAAGAAATAATATAGTAGAGAAAAGAAAATAAATATATAAACAAGTGACTTCCCACCTTTATCGCAACAAGTATAAACAATTTTAGTAACTTATCATCTCCTCTTAAAATACAACAAATAATCTCTTCTTCCCATATGCCATCTTTTATTTATAAACAAATCCATAAGGCATCATCATTTCAGTCCTGATGTCAGCAAAAGTCCGCTAAGAGTTACCAGAAATAACAGAATATCTATTTTAATCTTGATCAAATAAACCAACTTTATATTCCTTCTTTTTACTTTTAACAATTTTAATCTTTAGTCCCTTCAAATAATACCATAGAACTTGACTTCTTTTCATTTTTTCTTTGTCCCTTCTCACATGATTCTTCAAAACTTTAAAAAGCCTCTTTTGTAAATCCAATATAGGACAACAAATCTCTTGGTTTGTTATTTGTATATCCCTTTTAATTATTAAGGCATCAGCAGTTTCTTCTGAATGTCCAGTGTAGCATCTTTTTCAATGTCATTCTTGTAGCTTGTCATTTGTAAATCCACTTTCAACTCAGTCTCTGTCTTGTCAGGTAAAACCTGTTCCTCTTCCATAACATCTTTTGGACACAGTCTATCCATAGAGGCAGATATCATTGTTGACATTGTTAATATTACCGTATTTTTCCAACTATAAGACGATACTTTTTTCTAAAATCCTTACGCTAAAAATTGAAGGGCGTCTTATTCAAGGAAGTAAGCCAAGGAGAGAACCGCATGGTTGCAAAACTGCCCACACTTTGTCTCTACAAACAGGCTTCCTCCTATTTCTAGCCTCCAATCGTGAGTGAAATGGCTTGACTCTGCAAACAGGCTTCCTCCAATCACAAGCCTCCCATCACGAGTGAAACTGCCCATACTGTCTCTGCAAACAGATTTCCTCCAATCACGAGCCTTATGTAACTGACGTCAGCTGATGCTGAACAAACCAATTAGAGGAAGTCTGTTTGCAGAGACAGGCTATCGGCAGTTTCACTCGTGACTAAATGTAATCAGTTATGCAAAAGAGCGTGGAAATAGAGCTGCAGAGAGACAGTTTGGACCTCCTCCCACCGAGTGTATCAGGTAAATGTTAACTAATTAATAAATAAAAATGTGTTCTGCGCTGTCTTTAAAATATTGATTTCTTAATTTTGGGTTGGAAAAGTGGGGGTCGTCTTGTACATGGAGGCATCTTATTGACGGAAAAATACGGTAACTTCTGACTCCATTTTTCAAAAGTGTCCTTCAGTATTTCCAGAGTTAGGATATTTTGCTTCATTCTGTAATTGTAAATCAAGTTTATGTGTTCTTCTCCTTTAATTGTATTCTTTAGTTCTCTCTAGTGTCCAGTTTTTAAAATCTTATAATATTATGATTTTTTTTTAAAAAATTGCAACAAAAGCATTTTCCCATGGGAAGGATTCTTTATAATTAATTCCAAAATCTTATTTCAAATTTATCTGGACCCTTAGTCCATTTGTAACTTTCTAAAATCAAAGTTTTAATCACCCTTTTGCTGTTTATTCCAAAATTCTTTTTAAGTTCTTAAAAGAGTGATTACAAAAGGAAGTATGCAAACTTAATGTTGTTTCAAAGGTGCCGACCACGTTTGAGCAAGATGGCTATTCCTTCACCTCCCAGAGCTCTAAACCCACAGGAGACTGCTGTCTTGTGGTTTCCGTGTGAGGAACAGCTGTCTGGAGCACTTGTGGGTGATCTCAAGTCCTCCCCTTGTCCAGAGAGATTTCAAAGAGTCAGTCTACTCACTGGCTCTTCATTTCGCTGCAGTCATCGGCTCCACTTTTTTGCAGAGCCATCTTCAGTCCACTATTTTGTCCTTTGGAAGTCCCACCTACTTTAATAGATTCCCATAACATATCCTATCAGATCTGAGGAAATTTTTGGTAAATTATTTTGAATTATTTGTTTTATATCTTCAGGGGTTTGAAAATTTGTTAATAGGGTTTTCACATATTAGGAAATTTCCCATGGTAGATATTTTTATAATTGTTTCCCTACTCTGACATATCCAGTGGTATGTGGTCTACTACTTTAATTGGTCCTGTATTTGCATTGTTGATGAATTCTGCTGATTTTAAGATATTATAAATGTGGGGGATAAATATGTTAATTGTATGTACTGTATAGCAATAAATTTTCTTCCCATAATCCACCGATTTATATTTATTTAATATAGAACTCCTGTTAAGGTTTTTAAAATTTCTTAATTCTGAATACATCTGCTCCATTTTAGGGAAGAGATTTTCAGTTCAAATCTCCAACCAAAAGTTATATCATGTTCTCCAAAGAAGTTGATTTTTAGGGTCAATTTCAAAAAAGACGTGATTTATTGAGCATTCATTAAAAGGACACTATTTAACTGTGATCTCATTTAATATCCCATTTACAAACACATCTCCACTTTTTGTTATCTTTCAGAGTTTCTAAATACTTATACTACTACCTATAAGTAATAGAAACTCACCTGGATTTAAAAGATCGTTTAGCCAAGCCAAAATATTTAAGTAACAAGTCCATTGGTCTGGGTATATTCATTTCCTGTGACATAATTATTGCAGGCTTCATATTTTTTTATTAATTGGGATATAATCAATATTTTGCTTCATGTTTTATCTGTATTTAACATAACTACTTTAATCCATTGCAAGATTAATGATTGATGAATTAATTATTAATACTTGCATGATTCAATTTCAGTCTGTGTTTAATATGAAAATCCTGGCTAATATTTCAAAAGAAGAAATAATATAAATATGTTTTTCTCCTCTCTTACTCTCTTCCTGTTCCTTTTTTTCTTCCATAAAGAGAAATCCGACCTTACCCTCACTCTCTCCCAAGTTTAAACTGAGGTCAGATTATCTCAGTCTGGTAACTGAAAATAAAATCTCACTCTTCAAAAATAAGCAGTACCTTCTCAATCTTCAAAAAATATGTGTTAAGTAGTATTTTTTGCTTAGCATTTGTCTTTCCTGGCTCTTGATAAATACAAGCATATATATTACAAGCTTTGTCACTGGTCTGAGATGGGCAGCTATATAAATTGGATAAATAAAATAAATTTTCCTAAATAATATTTAATTTACCAAAGTGTGTATGTGTGTGTGTATGCACACATGTGTATATATATGTCACAATATGTATTAAACATTAGCCCTCCGTTCATTTATTTGTCCTGATAGGTCAGAGTTTTCTATGTGAAACCTACCTTGTGTGAATTATCTGGGAAGAGGTATACTTTCTATAATTCCACACTACCGCCTTTCTCATTAGTTTCCTTAATTTCATCCTTGTTTTAATCTTCAACTCCTGATGTCTGTCCAGTTTTAAGAGCTATGAACAGTGTAATCAACTTCTGCATTGTAGAAATTATAAATCTAGTCCCTTGAATAATTTCTACTGATGTAAAAGAAATCTATTTTTTATATTTTTATTGTGTATTAAATAGAAAGGTACAACAAATAAATGTACAAGAGAAAGTAGAAGAAAAAGGAACAAAAGCAGATTCCCACTTCTGCATTTATACTCCAAGACCATAAGTGCTTTATACATCTTATTTATTTCATTCATTTATTTATCATTGAAGTTATATGCCACTGAAATGTAATTGACTCATCGTGCTTCCTTACAAAAAAATAAATAAAACCACTACCATATCTGCAGATAAAAATAAAAAATTACAATTACAAAAGCACAAAGAATATACAAAGACCCTGAGAGATGTACTCCATTAAGTTCCATAAGAAGTATAACATATGTATATAAAATTCAGAATCCCAAACTATATCAAGAACCTCCAAATAGTAATGGCAATACAGCAGAATTTAGCCATCCATGTAGAGATTTCTAAGGGTTAGCCTTTGAGTAGGAAAAATATATTCTCCTTTGGCTTGTTGGATTGGTTGGATTTGGGGGGGGGCTTATTAAATAAATGTGTCGTCAGATAGAATGGGTCAAAGAGAAGAACAGGTGATTCAGTGGTATAGCTCAGAGCAGAATATTTGACTACAAAAGCATACTGTATTATTCTTACAGCAAATATCAGTTTTTAAATACAGTATTAATCACACAGTATTATATTGATCACACTTGATCAAACAGTATTATATTGATCAATCTTTCCATTTCATCAGTAGACAGTCGGTTCAAAAGTAGAGAATGAAAATAGATCAACAATCAAAAATTGTAAATCCATTATAGCGCAATCTTCCCAATATAAAAGAAAAATCTTAATAAGATGCTAAATAAATCCATGGTTCTCCAAATATTGATAAACCCCAAACAGTTGGTATATAGTTCAAAATCATATTAATACTTTAAAACCATATTTTTCCCCAAATCCTATTAACAAATTTACAAATCTTAAACCAAAATAGGACAAGTCCAAAGAGATAGCCATTTGTACCTAATCTTCCTTTCTTGTAACTTTGAAGTGAAAGGATTTAAATTTAGTACCTATCCTAAGATTTGTTAGGAAATACAAGTGGACTGTTTCTAAAAAAATAGGCATGTTCATTAAAAGATTTATGTCTACACAAAATCTGACATTAAATACACCTGATTATGGTACTACATATTTTTGATATGTATATTGTTTACATTAATGTGCAAGTGGAAGGGGTATTGCTAGAATTGTTTCCCCAGCCCTTCAATATAATTTCTGCAAGAGCAAATCCAGAAAGTATTTTGATCAATTTCAGAAATCACAAAAGTGTGCAACACAATGGTACTTTTCATGATGTAAAAAAGGAATGTTGTAGTGGTTTAATAATATTATGCTGTTCTTTTTCATCCTCTTCTTGAACAGATCAGCCAATCTTCTTGATTCAGGGATGCTTGTAAATATTCAGCAGCCTTTAATACGGGATGATGGTACAGTGCTACTTGCTACAGATCACAAGGTAATATTCCTTAGATATAATTGCACAATTCATGTTTTCCTGCTTTAGCAGATTGCTCCCTTATTATATATGAAGAATAAATATCTTAATAGATATTCTCTGCTTACTGAAGAGAAGTATAGTTTGATATACAGATAGTCCTCGACTTAGAACAGCAATTGGGACCGGAATTTTCATCGCTAAGCAATGCAGTCATAAAGCGTGACCACATGGCTTAGTGATGGCAATCTCTGCTTTCCCGATTGCTGTAGTTAACCGAATTCCATGGTTGTTAGGCAAGACAACTTCCTGCCAGCTTCCTGCAACATAGTGAGCGGGGAAGCTGGCAGGAAGTTGCAAGTCCCAGGCAGCTTGCAGGCACACTGGCAGGCAGGTAAGTGACTGCTGGTTGAGGGTGGAGGGGGTGCACGAAGGAGGGTCGGGGGATGCGAGCGTGCAAAGGAGGTGTGAGGCTCAGTGAGGGTGCAAGGGAAGTGCAGTGAGGCTCAGGGAGGTTGCACGGGGTTGCGAGGGAGGCTTGGGGAGGGTGCACAGGGGTATGCAAATGCCCGGTGCAGCACGAGCACAGAGGGGCTCAGAAAGGGTGAGCAGGTGGGGGAGACTTACCCCAGTGACTTGCGACCTTCCCTGCTGGCTTCCCCATTGACTTTCTGGGGAAACTGGCAGGGAAGGTCGCAAATGACAGTCACGTGATCACGGGGCACTGCTGCAGGTCATAAGTGTGAGCCGGTTGTCAAGCGCCCAGATCACAATCACATGACTGCAGAGGCGCTGGGACGGCTGGAACTCCAAGGACTGGTCATAACCACCATTCATTCAGCGCCATTGTAACTTTGAATGGTCGCTAAACAAATGGTCCTAATGTATTGTCGAAGGCTTTCACGGCCGGCATATGAAGGTTGGTGTGGGTCTTCCGGGCTGTGTGGCTGTGTTCTGGAAGTTTTGTTTCCTAACGTTTCGCCAGCATCTGTGACCGGCATCTTCAGAGAGCAGGAGCACAGACAGGAGCAGTTCTCTCTGTGACCAGGATGATGTGACCCTTTTTGTGGGTATTTATAGAGAACTGAAGGGGGGGGATTGGGTGTGTGTGGTGGGGGGTTAGGGGGAGTGTGGGGGGTGTGGGGGGGTGTGGGGTTTGGGTTAACGAGTGGCTGCTTGTTTTGGTGTCAGAATATGTGTGTATCTTCCTGGGGATTAGGCAGGGTTTTTTCTTCTATTGAGTTGTTAACGAGTGGCTGCTGGGGGTGATTAGCATGTTCATTGTGTGAACTGTTCACACGTCCTGGTGGTTGAGCTGAGTTCGTTGACCTTTTGCAGGCTGTATTTTTCAGGATTGGCAGCCAGGTTTTGTTGATTTTTAGACTCTCCTCTTTTTTATTGAAGCTGTGCTGGTGTTTGTGAATCTCAATGGCTTCCCGGTATAGCCTGGTATAGTGGCTGTTGGTGTTGTCCAGTATCTCTGTGTTTTCAAATAGGATTTTGTGTCCAGTGTGCTTGAGAGCATGTTCAGCTACTGCAGATTTTTCTGGTTGCTGTAGTCTGCAGTGTCTTTCGTGTTCTTTTATCCTGGTCTGGATGCTGCGTTTTGTGGTCCCGATGTATACTTGCCCACAGCTGCATGATATGCGGTATACTCCTGCGGCGGTAAGGGGATCCCTTTTGTCTTTTGCTGATTTTAGCACTTCTTGTATTTTTCTGGTGGGTCTGAAGATTGTTTGGAAATTGTGTTTTTCCATCAGTTTTCCCATGCGGTCTGTGACCCCTTTGATGTAGGGCAGAAATACTTTGTTAGTGGGTGGCTGTTTTTCTTCTTCAGTTGCATGTTGTTTTCTTGGTTTGATGGCTCTTTTTATTTCATTCTTGGAGTAGCCATTCGCTTGTAGGACCCAATTAAGGTGGTTAAGTTCAGAGTTTAGGAATTGGGTTTCACAGATCCGATTGGCACGATCCATGAGAGTTTTGATAATGCCTCTTTTCTGACATGGGTGGTGGTTGAAGTTTTTGTGTAGGTACCAGTCTGTGTGGGTAGGTTTTCTGTAAACTTTGTGTCCTAATTTGAGGTCTGGTTTGCGTATGACCAACGTGTCTAGAAATGGAAGTTTGCCATCCATTTCTTTTTCCATGGTGAATTGTATATTGGGGCGGATGCTGTTTAGGTGGTTCAGGAACTTCTCTAGTTCTTCTTCATCCTGACTCCAAATTGCGAAGCTGTCATCCACAAACCAGAACCAGACTGTTGGGGTAACGGGTGCGGTTTCTAAAGCCCGTTTTTCAAAATGTTCCATGTAAAAATTTGCTACGACTGGGCTCAGGGGGCTTCCCATGGCAACGCCATCCATCTGTTCGCAGAACTCATTATCCCATTGGAAGTAACTGGTTGTTAGGCAGTGCTGAAATAAAGCTGTGATGTCTTCTGGGAAGATCTGTTTGATGAGTGCCAGGGTGTCCCTCACTGGTACCTTGGTGAACAGGGAGACCACGTCAAAGCTGACCAGTTTGTCCGGGGGGTTGAGTTTCAGGGTGCTGATTTTGTTGATGAAATGTCCTGAGTCTCTGATGTGGGCTGGAGTCTGTCCAACGTGGGTCTGTAGAAGGGTGGCCAGATGTTTGGATAATTCATATGTCGGGGAGCCAATGGCGCTTACAATGGGTCTGAGTGGGATCGAGTCTTTATGGATTTTGAGGAGTCCGTATAGTCTGGGTGTAAGGGCTTCTGTTTTGCATTTGTGTTGAAGTACGTTGGGGTGAAGGGAGGAGCTCCTCGTCAGGGTGTTGGTTTGTTTCATGATTTTGCTGGTCGGATCCCGTTTTAGTTTTCTGTATGTGGTGGGGTCTAGTAGTTCTCTAACTTTGTCTTTGTATTCATGTTTTCATAATTACCGTGGCGTTGCCCTTGTCAGCCGGCAGGATGATGATGTCAGGGTCCGAATTGAGGGTTTCTATGGCATTTCTCTCTTTCTTCGTTATGTTGCTAGTGGGGGGCTTTGCTCTCCGTAGGATCCTTGCTATTTCACCCCTTATTTCCTCTGCTTCTTCTTCAGGACGGTGGCGGATGGCTGATTCCACATTGGCGATGATATCTTCCACAGCAATTCTGGGGGGTGTGATTGCGAAGTTTCCTCCCTTGGCTAGGATGGCGGTTTCTTCTGGCGCGAGCTGGCGTTCCGTCAAATTGATGACAATGAGGGAGGGATCCAGCGCCGGTTTTGGTTGACTGTTTTGGCATTTGTTAAATTTTTGCTTTTGCCTGGTTGTGTGGTCAATGATATCCTTTCCCATTTTCCTGTAGGTTAGGGTGTCAATCTTGTCCCAGTCCTGGCTTCTCATTTTCTGACTGATGGTGATGTGTGTGTCAAATAGTTCTTTGTCTGTGATGGCAAGTTTTCTGCGCGTTGTGTGTATTCTCTCACGCAAGAGGGCTTGTTTGAGTCGGTTGTAAATGCAGTTAGCTTGTGGAGATTTGAGAGTCCTTTTCTTTCTGAGAAAGGCTGGGATGGTCCCAGTGTCTCTGCATCTGAAGATGCCGGTCACAGATGCTGGCGAAACGTTAGGAAACAAAACTTCCAAAACACGGCCACATAGCCCGGAAGACCCACACCAGCCTTCAAATGGTCCTAAGTTGAGGACTACCTGTATCTTGCTCAGACTGTGTAAAGTAGTCTGTAGTAATGAAAAAGAGGCATAGCTTTATCAGCCCCCTGATATGCATTGTATTATTTGGTTGATAGTATTTATATTTCCTAAAATTTTTATTATTTTTATTTCTTTGAAGGTGTATTGGGAAATAGGCACAGATGATATTTAAATAAACTCATTTATTTAATGCAAACTGTTACTAATATCTTTTTCTTTTTTTGGAGGCTGAGACAAGCCAAGGTGCTTTGGGAACACTAGCAAATGTTGTAACATCACTTGCCAGCCTCAATGAATCACTTAATAATGGAGACACTTCAGAAATTCAGCAAGAAGACCAATCCGCAAGCGAGATTACTCGGTATATGCTTCATGTTAGAAATTTTTGTGATTGATCTCCCAGTCTATTACAAGTAATTTTTCATTAGTGAAACTACAATACTGTTGATAATAGGTAGTGCCCTATTTTTGAAAATCATTGTCTACTTCATTCTCATGTTAAACTTAAGAATCAAGCTAACTAATATTTCTTAACAGTTGAACATTGAAGAGTAGCTAAAATAAATAGTATAAAGACAAAACATTGAATGTATAACAGTGTAAAGGTTTTTATAATTCAAAAATTTTAATTTGCAGTTTGTAATTATAATTTCACTTCTTTTTAAATCACTGACAGCCAATTATGGTATCCTTGTGCAAAATTTATCTGAATTTATGATAGGCCCAGGTGTATTAATACCACAGTATTGCAATGTGGAAGAATGCAGTTCACATTTGAATCCATTCCATTTCATTCTTTTACACCCCCATTTCATTTATTCCCTTCAACCATCAGTTATCATTCTATGAAAACTGGATATTTGGTCCTCATTGCATTGTTCTGCTCTCTAACGTACTCAATGTTGTTTTTCTAAAGTCTTTTTATATGCCTGGAAATCCTGGGAATTCTAGAGCTGCAAATATCTTGGGGTTTGGGCATTGATGATGCTGTTGACTGATAGACAAGATTTTATTTCATTTCTTATTCATAAAGGTACTATAAGAAAGATGTATGATGGACTTACTCTTATTTGCAGGGCATTTGATACTTTGGCTAAAGCACTTAATACTACAGATGGTGCAACAGCACAGAATCTAGCAGATGGGATGGATCCTGCAGGTGGTGGGAATATTCATGTAATCAGTAGGGATCAGTCTACTCCAATCATTGAAGTTGAAGGACCTCTTCTTACAGATACTCATGTGACATTTAAGGTGTGTGTTTCCTTGATTTATTTTGGCAGATCTATCATTAAGTACTTCCTTTAAAAATGGGTTCTCATAACATATAAAAGCAAATCACATTACATCTTAATGTGTTGCTTGAAACAGATCAATATTTCCTTATTAAATGCAAACAAATATAACTAATTACCAAATGCTACCATTCTCTAAAACATTTTTAAATGTTCTAATAATGGATTTTAAACTTTTCTGAGTGTTAAAGTGTTATATTTAATTATTCCACAGTAACATTTTAAATTGAGATGCTTAACTATATAGAAGCACTGCAGATGTTATTTAAAATGCAAATAATTATTTTGTCAGTAATACAGTGTAAGTGTTTTTTCAACCACCATTAGAGTCAAAAACTATCAAACAGACTGAAAAAATTATTTGAATGTTTAAAAAGATGTTCATTGAGTATAAAAGGGTGTAGTTCCTTTCTGATTCCATATTATATTAATATAGAAGTGATTTTTTAAAGTATATTTAGAATAAACTTCATGTTTTTCTCTTGCAGCTAACTATGCCTAGCCCAATGCCAGAGTATCTGAATGTACATTACATTTGTGAATCTGCATCACGATTACTTTTTCTGTCCATGCATTGGGCCAGATCAATTCCTGCTTTTCAAGCTCTAGGGTAAGAATATGTGGTTTTTTTGTCTGTTTTTAAATATGGATTTAATGGAATCTGCAATATACAATGATTCTCAGAAATAAAATTATTTCATTTGCTGTATTGAATTCATGTCAAGTTTCACATTTTTGATTGTAAAAAGTATGCAGAGCTAGTTGGTGGGATTATTTGTATTGGAGTAAATAAAACTTTTGAGCAAAGTGTTATATTTGTAATTCATGTGCCATGATGAATATAGCGAGTTAGACTAAGCACATTTTGTTTGCAAATTTTCATTTGACCTTCAGCAAAATACAAAAGAAAGACATTAAACTCAAATCAGAAAGAACAAGAATAGACAAAAATTAAAAATAATTAACCACTAAATCATTTTTAAAAGCACAAATAAAATTATAAGGAAGCCAATTGTCATTATAAAATATATTCCATAAATCAAAGGTGTGCAAACTGTATAATTAAGAAGGCAATCCTACAAACTAAATCCAAAAATAGAAGTGCAGGGGCCAAATTGCCTGTTTATATGTCTTTTGATACTATAAAAACTTGAAAAAAGTAATTCAGTCTGAAAAGCTTTTAGCAGTGTTCTTAACATTCCCTTCAAACAGAGATCTTCTGTGACAATATATTTTTTTTTCTTAAACCTCTCAGAACAAATAGCATTTTTACCCCACTTAAGAAACATACATCTATCCAAATTCAAATTTTAAACTACCAGTAAACACCCTGCCTATGTTGATAACTGCATGTGTATATTGGCTTGTAGCTTAGTGATCCCAGCTTGTGTAGAATAGTTTGAATATGTTAGACTAAAACTAGGCTTTGATGATGCTTTTGGTATGCTGGCCAAAGTGTGCCAAAACTGTCATGTCTGTTATCAGGGAATGTTGTAAAGGTATATGAAAGTAAGAATTCATAGTTTGGTGATAGCGGCCTATTATACTCCACTGAATGGAAGAACCAAGGATTAGTTCTGGGAAAAAAATCTGTAACGTGGACTAATGTGATCAGGAGGGAAATTATTCTGTTAGGTGATATGAATGGATGGAAGGGATCGAGTTGACAGAGTACAAAAAAAGTGAGTGGACCATTTAGAAACCCAAGAATGAATGGGAATGGTGATTGGTGAATATCCACTTAGAAAAAGGATTGTTTGTTTTGAATACAGGTTTAAGCATGTGTCTGTTCAGTTATGATTCATTTGATTGTTTATGATGAATGACTGAGAGAATTAGTGAAAGACCCATGGGTAATGAGAGCCTCTGATGTGAGACAGAACATTTTTGGATACTGCCAAGAGTAGTCCTTGGAAAAAGTGGACATAGAAGAAAAGGAAAGACGTGAAAGAAACAAATGAATGTAGGACAACTGCAGGAAGAGAATGTGTGAGTCCTGTATGAAAAAGTATTAAAAGATAGATTAATCTCTCAATAGAAATAATGGAAGGTGGGCATAAGAGACTGTAAAGAATTATATTACTGAGTGCCATAGAAGTGAGTGAAGTTATACCAGCAGAAAGTATAGAAAATTATGCTTGATATGATAAAGTAATAGAGGTTGGTGGGTGGAGGTCAGGGAGAACATGCTGTAAGAGAATGGTTGCTGCAAAAAAAGAGGGTAAGAGAAGGATATTGTACAATGTGTACAAACAGGAAAAGATAGTTGTCAGAACTGTAATCAAAGAGAGCAAGGAACTATTAAGCTTAAAAACAAAATGCAGAGCAATTTTGATGAAATTAAATTGTTTTGCAAATGAGTGAAAAGGGCTACACAAGGAGCCTTCAGCAGAGTGAATGCAATTAAAAATAATAGTAATTAAATCGTTTGGGATGAATCTAGAATGCTGGAAAAAATATTTTATATTTTTATATATATATTTTATATATATAGGAATTATAGCATTATGTTAAAGAATGGAATTGAAACCAATGTAAATACATCTTACATTATAAGATTCAGCAATATATATGCAGATAGTCCTTGTTTAACAACCATTTGTTTAGTGACCATCCGAAGTTACAATGGCGCTGAAAAAAGTTACAACTGGTCCTTGCACTTACGACTGTTGCAGTGCCCCATGGTCATGTGATCACGATCCAGGTGCTTGGCAACCAGCTCACACTTATAATGGTTGCAGTGTCCTGGGGTCATGTGATTGCCATTTGCAACCTTCCCAGCTGGCTTTCGGCAAGCAAAATCAATGGGGAACCACATGATTCGCTTAATGACCATGTGATTCCCTTAACTGGGAATCACTTAATGTCACGTTAAGTGACTTAACGTGGTGTTTCACTTAATGACCACTGCAAAAGGTCATAAAATTGGGTGCAGTCACATGATGCTTCGCTTAACAACTGCCCCACTTAACAACAAATTTTCTGGTCCCTATTGTGGTTGCTAAGCGAAGACTACCTGTATATATATAATGTGTTTGTGAAGAATGCAACTGTGCCTGACATTCTGAAGATGCCATTATTATTCCCCTATACAAAGGGAAAGCTAGCAAGAAGGAAAGTAAAAACAATAGGGAGGATTAGTGTCAGAAATGTTCTTAGAAAGGTGTTTGGCAGAATTCTGATTAAAAAAATATGAGAGGTGACAACAAAATTTGAGAAGTGCAGTGCTGGGTAAGAGATACACAGACAAACATTTGTTCTTCAACATGTCATTCAGAAATATATAAATGTGAGAAAGATTGTTCTATGTTTATTATTTCAAAGAAAATGTATGATAAAGTGAATTGTGTGTACTTTTGTATGCAGACAATACAATGTTGCTTTCTTCTACTATTTTTCTTTTCTGGAAGGAGAAATAATAGTGTGTATATTTGTATACTTGAATGTTTTTATGTATGAAAATGATTTATATGTAGAGACACATTGATTAGTATATGTAGATTAGGGACCAGTTTATAAAGAGAGTACCTTAATTTGCAAGCAAGCAGTTAATTCAAATCAATAGTTATTAATTTAATATTTGGGGGCACTGATCCTGCCCCCCTTTTTTCTTATTATGTGGCTACTTGTTTACATACCCATAAATGCACACACTGTTGTATCTCATATAAATATTTTTAATAGGAAGAGGAAGTATCCAGGATAGGTTTCAGCTAGGGTTGGCAGTCCCAAGGTGATATATAGGAAGCGGGACATTACATATTTCAGATCACACATAAGATCTGAATCTATACATGTCCAAATTTTTCTGTTAATTCATAATGGTTGTCCACATAGCAGGTATTCTCCCATGTTAAAATGCAAAAAATAAGGTTTATCTACTGGTTGCTTAGTAAGAACAAAATAGCAAATTTTGTTCTGACTAAGAAAGGATTAAGCAAAACTTCACAGAGAAAAACGTTATTACCCATCACCATACAAAATCTCTGGCCAAAAATTAGATTTAAAGTAGTGTTTGTCTTGTACAGACTCAAAAAGCTTTAGGATTATCAGATCATTTTACTACTTAAAAGATAACATTGTTCAGAAGAGCTCTATTTTTAACATTCTCCCCCACAGCATCTTTGGAAGGGAAATACAGGAAAATCTCTGTTGAACAATTGTGCCCCTGTGCTGCAGATGCATAGAAACCACACATTTTGTCATACCACCAGTTCTACAGTGACACTTGTCTGCAGTTGATCTCCCTGCTCCACTCTAAATTCCCAGGGCATTCTGACTTATTTTACTTACACAATAATGACAATTCTGGGTCCCTAGACATTGCTAAATTTTGTTATACCATGTGTAAACTCTGCCCTGCTGTGAGCTATAACTGTAATTGTTAACATTTATGCAATATTTTATATGGTGGAGTTTTCTTTCTTTTTTTTTCTTTTTTGGCCTATGGTTGTAATCAAGTCTATCTATTAAGAAGATACACAGCAGTTTGGTGACTTTGGTGCTTTGCATTGTTTTTTTTTTTAATAGATCAAAGGTAGGCAGTCTAGGACCTAATTTGAGACAACTCTTGAAATTGGTTCATACCTCTAGATTTGTTGTTTGTCCCTACTATGTTATCTCATGTTTTCAAAATAGATTGTCAGAAACAGGCAGAAAAAAAAAAAAACACATGATGAAACTGGGTATTCCTGCTTAGTTTTGGCTTTGGCCCCATCTGTTTGCTTCAATCCTGCCCATTATGCAACCCCCAACAGATTGCCCTGAGGGATTGCAGCTCTTAATAGGTAGAAGAAGAAAAAGTATTGTCTATCCCTGGATTATGGATTGACCCAGCTAATGCTGATAAGAATCACCATATGACTAGTTTAGCAGTCTTTGGAATCTAGAATACATTCAGACTCACAGCAGGCTAGGAGGGACAATTAGGGAGGGAGAATTAAGCTCAATTAGCTTTACTGAGCAAGCAGCATTAGGGTCTTATTCTTTGTCTGTTTGTATTTATGGAGGGGGGGATTTTGCTGCCATCTAAGATTGGGCTCTGAATATTGAATATTCTGTTGTTTTAGAATAATGCAGTAGTATTTTAGGTAATATCTATTTATGTTTTTTAATTTGATAATATAGTTTATAAAGTATAGTTTGTAAACCAGTGATATTTATACGTTTAACAAATATTTTAGATGTTTAGAATTGCAATTTGTTAAGCCTTTTAAAAGTTGGGGGCTCTTTTTCTTTCTTCCTTTCTTTTCATTTATTGGCTTGGTTTAATTTTTTTTTATTATTTATTAATTGCTTTTAGTATTGGACATCCCTTATCTACTGATTACCTTTTGTATTTTGGTATTTTTCTTATTTTTTGTAGTGTTCTTAAAATAAATGAACTTGTTAAAAGAAAGGTTCATCATTATAGATAACATTTGAATCTGGTTTGGACCTCTGTCTGTTGGCAATTGTGTCATAAGTCGGTGATCTTTTCAGTGATGAACATCAGAAAATGTATGTCCCAATTCTCATAAGATTCCAAATTCATTAGATTTTTGCAGTCTTATACCTGAGATCTTTATATACAAAAATTATCATGAGTCTTACCATTTCTTTTTATAACTTGTAGGCAAGACTGTAATACAAGCCTTGTACGTGCCTGTTGGAATGAGCTCTTTACTTTAGGCCTAGCACAGTGTGCACAGGTGATGAGCTTGTCAACTATCTTAGCCGCAATTGTCAACCATTTGCAGAATAGCATACAGGAAGGTATGTGTTATTTTTTAAAGGCTCTGATCGTTTGTTATAAATTCAAAGATTTATAATTGTATATAAGCAGTCTTTATTTATATGTCACTCATACATCAAACGTTTCTGTGATAAAAAGGGGGGGTGTCACTTTTAGTTCCACTCTTAATGTTGCATTTCTTCCTTTGAGCATACATATATTGAGAGCAGTTGTCTGCAGAGGGATGGGCAATTCTATGCCATTAGGATATAATAATAATTTATTAAACTTGCATGCCACCCAATTCCCAATGACTCTGGGTGGCTCACAACAAACAAACAAATTACAATAAAATCACTAAAAAAATAAAACATGGTAAGTATGACAGACCAGATGGCATGAAGCAAGGGGTCTTGCTCTCTCTCACCAAAGGCCTGTGTGAAGAGCCAGGTCTTCACCACTCTTCTGAATGAGAACAGAGTGGGGGCCATCTGGCTCTTGGGGGGAACCTCATTCCTCAGGGCAGGCGCTGCTACAGAGGAAAGAATATACTCACTGGAAGTAGAGGATCTGGAGTACAATAGCCATACAGCATTATAAAGTGGACAGTGAATAAAAACAAAGGGTTTGCCTGGGATTCCCTATTATTTTATTCTCATCTCACTTCATATCTGGGATTAGGATATTACAGCATAAAACTCATGAGTAACAAAAAACTACATGCTAAAAAAGTAATACTACATTATTATTTAAGTTCAAGCTCATGTATCAGTAGTCTTTTTCTTTTTTTAAAAAAAGTATGGTGGGCTCTATTTCTGGCTAACTTATTTGATTTGTTTTAGGTTTAGAAGAATAAAGATAGCAGTTCATTTGATTTAATTTGTTAAATCCTTTCAAACTTAATTATAATAGGCAGGTTCCGCCCCCCCAGCCAGGCCCTCAAAAACAACACAACTGATGTAGTTCCTCTGGTCAAGGAAAGAGGCAGGATATTCAGAGGCCATGGAGAGGTAGGTGCCCTACGTTTGATTAAATGTAGGGCTCTAAGATTTTCCCTCATCCAAAGCTGGAAGGTATTTCAAACAGATTTGTGTATGGAAACAATAAATAGTAGTACTATTACCCTTACCAAAAGTAGATAGAGGCTGTTTGACCTAATTGTGGTGTAGTGTGCTTTATTTTAAACATAGCTTTTTGTCATCAGGAGTACGATACAATAATTAAAATAGTAGTTCTTGCCTCGAGTTTTTGGAGTGGAAACTAAAGTCTGGTAAAATAAGTAGTGTTATTATTACTACTTCCCAATTAAGAAAAATGAATGTTTTATATCCAGCTATTTGCAAAATTCTTAATTTGTAAACTGTAAGAGTTTTCATAATACAGTGGCTGAAAAGACATGTAGAATGATTGCTAATACAGGCAAAGGTCAAATATTTTAAACATAATTTTAGGGAGTAGCCTTTTCAGCCCCAGAGGCCACATGTGCCAGATAGGCCCACTGCCACAAGTACATATTCAGTTTCTCTCTGTCTCTTTCTCCCTTGCTCATGTGCATGGACATGTACCACAGAATCAAAGAAGAGGGAGAAAGACTTTATTTTCAGCTTTCCTCCCAGCAATATTCCTAGAGATGTCTGTTTCTATTTTGCTTTACAATATAGAAACATTGATTATTCCCCACTTTACTATCAGCTAGTTTTGGGGGGAAAATAGATAGGATTTTCAGAGGTTCTATGATATGTTAAAAATACATTTGAAGCTTGGATTGCCCACATAGGATATATGTAAATGCAAATATCACAGAACAGAAGAACAAGGGAAAAAAATGCTTCATATTGAGATACATCTTTTCATAAACCTATAAGATTTCAGCTCCCTAGTATTAATCTGTCTTCTGATAGAGAAATATCCAAAAGCTCTTAAATTTATGGAAGTTAACTTTTATTTCTCAAATCATTTTTAAAAATAATTGAAAATAGGGCAATTCTCAATCAGCAATGAAGCACACAGGAAAGGATTAAGTCTGTCTTCTGTGAGTGGCAAGATCAAAGTTAAAAGAATTCAAGCCTTCCAGTGTTAGAGGAATTCTCCTTCAGTATTTGGCTTTGCCTGTGCTGTGAGTGTTGGGCTGAATATAATTCCCGTGCCACTTTAGGAGGACAGATGGTTTTTTATTATTGTTGTTGTTGTTGTTAGATTTATTTTTTTTTTTTTGGTCATTGTCTCTTAGGTAAGAGACATAATAACTTACTTAATAGAAGCCTAACTTTCCATTGCAGTTGCCTCAATGTTCTCAGTACTATCTTGCACAAAAATGACAACTGCCTTTTCTGTACAGGCACACACTACCAATCTCTGCAGTGCTTCATAAAGAAAGTTAGTACCTATTACATTTTATATATACATTTCAGGTCAATGCAGAAAGTGCTCCAAATTCCTTGCACAATGTTGCCAAACAGTCTTTGCCTCATTTGATCTGAGACATTATTACTAATGCCTCCTTAGAGAATATTTATAGAACGGTGCCTTGGCAACTGTTCCACCTTTATTCC
The DNA here is from genome assembly GCF_059951505.1 of Python bivittatus. Classification (NCBI taxonomy): domain Eukaryota; kingdom Metazoa; phylum Chordata; class Lepidosauria; order Squamata; family Pythonidae; genus Python; species Python bivittatus. The sequence continues at coordinate 66,669,491 of NW_028277035.1, forward strand.
TCACTAAAATATTGATGAGTTTACCCTTCAAAGCCTAGTTTGAGTTAATATACAGATTTGTTGGATATTGCTTTTAGACATCAATTTCTTGCCTCCTCTGTTCCCTTGCTCACTGAGAATGGAAAGCTGGATTGACTGTGCCCATCTTAAATCAGCCAAATCCAGATGACTGAAAGTGTGGCAGGAATCCTCTGTCTCTAAGGGCACTGAAATTATTTCTGCTTTCCATGGAAGGGGTTAATTCTTTCTTGCCTGCTCAACTCCTCTCTGAATAAAAGATATCTCATGGTAATTCCAACTTCTCATATTTGATCATTTTTAAACTCGGTGTCTTTCCCTATAGCCTTTGGCTTACTTTCAGTTTTATATTTACACCTACTTTCTTTTACCTTGCTCACTGCTTGATTTTTCTTCATTGTCTGCATTCTTAACAAAAGGGTAAGTTTCTGGCTTCTGCTTTGTTCATTGCAATTGAGAATTATAAAAACATGTAATTCAAACTACAGAGCAGAAAGAAGTCAAGTTAAGCTGCTAATTCCATTTGAAAAAATAAGATTTATTCCCAAATTCCATGGAGCAAATGTAATGTGTGAAGAAGTTGCTATCTAAATGATTATGTCTTGAAGAAGGCTATATTTTTGGTTGATTTCCCAATGTATCTACCTTCTTTTAAGAGAGCATATAATGTTTACTTGTAGATAAACTTTCTGGAGATCGAATAAAACAAGTGATGGAGCACATCTGGAAACTCCAGGAGTTTTGTAACAGTATGGCTAAACTTGATATTGATGGATATGAATATGCTTATCTTAAAGCTATAGTCCTCTTTAGTCCTGGTAAGGCATTTAATAATGATTTGATTTCAGTGTCTGCCTTTAATGTTGTTTAGATGCTTTAATGCTCTGACACTAGCTAAAACAGTGGTGAAGAAATTAACAAGACATTTTGTAATATATTTAAGTTGGGGTTAAGATATTTACTTTGACCTTTTAACTCTTCATTTTAGTGAGACTTTCTCCTTAAATATCATATTTAAATTTGATATATTCGTGAAATATTTTCTTAAAAGTCATATCTCAATTCTTTCCTTTTTTTCCCCCCTTCTTTTAAATAACTTCACAAGCAGCTTCTGCAGTTAGAGCAGAATATGGGAGACCTGTGAATTACAGCAAAATTAATAATCTTTTCCAACTGCAGTCCCAAACAGAATGTCTTAATAAATTGGATATAATTTGAAGGTTCTTACATTTACCTATCACTGTGCTAGAAAAGTTCCTGAATGACAACATTATATTAGTTGGCTCCATTACTGATTTCAGCCCATCTGGGATTTAAGGGGAGACATTGCAAGATTGTTTATCTTCTGCCTTGTTTGGAGTAAAGAATACTTAACATAACTATAACTGTTCCTAAGTGGCTTAAAAGATTCTTTGTCTTAACATTTTTTTATTAAGACATTCACCCCCAAATGGTGGGAAAAGCAAAAGTCTACTACTGAAGATCTACTTTCCAATAAGCATTGAGAAATCCAAAGGTAAATAGGATTCCCTAGCCCCAATAACTGGTTGGCATGACAATTAATTATTAAAACAGATAAGGCTCAAAAGACACACATATGCGATCTATAAGTCTGGCTCAAGGTATGTATTCTCTCGATGAGTGAAATATACATGATTTGTACTGCAGAACCACAAATTAGCATTTAGGGTGTTGTAAGGGTACTCACCCAGTGCACTTTAAAGCATCACTCCAGATTAGGAGGCTATACAAAAATGAATGTGAAAAAATATCTTTTTGAATTGTACATAAGTTACATAAGAAACTTGTGCTAACACAGTCTTTCAAACCTTAATTAATTGCAGTCTTCAGGCTTTTTTTTTTTTTCCTAAGCATGTGTCATCTTCAACAAGTATTTTTGCTTTCTGTTGGTGGCCTTCTACTTAATAAATGTGTCCTGATGTTAGATGCACAGCAGAATCATATGGTAATGTTGGGGGGAAATATCAACATTTTTCTGCTCTCTCCTTTCCCCCCAGTATAGGATAGAAGGCAGTTTTGAACACGCTAGCCAGATCTTTAATTTTCTATTTTAAAGGTGGACATTAATTTTTATCTTAGCTTTTCATGTAATAAGGTTTACACTTACAATAATGCAAATTATGAACATGGAATTTGGAAGTTACTTATAATACATTTTTCACTGTTATGTAATTAACTTTGTTTTTTGGAGGGAAAGAAAACCAGGAACAGAGTTATGTTACAGAAAAAAAAATTAAAAACAAAATCCTCCTGCGCACAAGTAAGGTTTTAATGAGAAATTTTCTTTAAAACAATTCACCCAAATACCTAGATATAAAAGCAAGCTTTTCTGGGGAAAAAGAAAAAAAAAGAAAGAAGGGAATTGAGAGAATTGTGTACAGAATTCCAAAGAAAATGAAGTCAGACTAACATTTTACTTGACTGAGTACAATATTGCATTTCAGAAAGGTTTCAGAATATATTAATAATTCTAATTCCTGCTTAGATGGTTCTTTTTGTTTTTTATTAGTTTTCTAAATCTGACTTTTTAAAATTGGAAAGCTAAAACAAATTATTTTATCCAGCTTTTATAGCATTCTGTTTAATAGAGCAGTAAATATATTTTTGTTGTCTGGGTTTTAACAAATTTTTAAAAATACTTACATGCTAAATCCCCCAAAATTACCTGCTTAAATGATTAAAAAGGTAGTCAGCTTTAATCAGACAAACCATTATGTGCACGTCTTTAATTCGTATCATAGATAAGTTCTGACCTATTCCAGATTTTTAGCATGGAGCCAATTTACCAAATGTTCAGGACTCAGTGGAATATAAGGGTTTTTCACTAACGTCCATTTTATATGTTCCGTTTTTCTGAACAGTTGAATGGAAATATGTGAATTTTAGATGGAAGCCAAATTAAAGTTTGGTAAAATAGCAGCCTTTTAGAAATGAAGAATTCAATACATCTAAATATTATCTCTATAAAAACGTACTTCCTTGCCTGTTGGATATATACAGTCAGTTCTATCAGGGTTCAGTTCCATACACACTTCACTGAGAATGATTGAAATGTTACCTATATAAAATTGGCATAAATAAGACTGTAATATTTAATACTAATAGATTTTTATGGTATTATTTTTGAAGGATTAGAAATCATTTAATCAAGTGCATGAAATAGTCTTACATGTAGGGAGGGCATATATGTGTTCACATTGTCATAAAATTAAATGCAAGCAAAATACAAAAATTACACAATAATCTATGTGAAGCTTAGTTTAAATACAGTGGCCATTCACTTCACTAGTCATTAGTGAGACCATAGACATCCTAGCTTGCTAAGATAATTAATATGGGATAGGGAATTGTCTCTATACATTCTTAAATGGATTAAAATACTTAATAAGTTCTAATTGAGCTACTATATACTGTAATATATAATTCCATTGAAATTCTGTTCTTTGAGGAATGACAATATATGGTCAGCAGGAGTGGATCCCCTGGGATTGAAATGATCTCCTGCTAGTTACCAAATGTTGTAATTTTTATTTGTGGCTATATATTTTTTGCATAGACCATGTGCTAGGTGGAAAACAAAACAGCATTGCTGGTAGATAATGGCATACATTACCTTTGGAAATTCTTGAATAAAAGGTGGTGTTTTTTTTAAGTGCTACATTTTTCAGTACTAGTAAAGGTACAGTGAAATATTTTGTTTTCAATAGATCACCCTGGTCTGACAGGTTCCAGCCAAATCGAAAAATTTCAGGAGAAAGCTCAAATGGAGTTACAAGACTACATTCAAAAAACCTATCCAGAAGATACTTACAGGTATTGTTATATTATGTTGTTGTTGTTTTACTTGGTTGAGTGCTAAAGTTTTCTGTTTGTTTGTTTTCATGTGACCTTTAGTGAACATCATTTTCAGTTCCTAGATATCTGTGAAAGTAGATTTTGATAGGATTGCACCAGAAGTCATATATTTACTTCCAGCCAAAAACAATGACAGCCCAAAGTGCTTACTGTTATTACAGTTTTCATGTTATTGAGTTATTGAATAAGCCTATCCTTTACTTACCAGAAGTGAGTTCCATTAAAATCAAAAGAAATTATTTCAAAGTATGTATGTATAGCGCATATTTGAGATGGGACTTGTCTGTCAGTTTAACTTCAGGATTCACTTACAGATGTTACCATTTGAGCCTTGCTTTCCTCTATAGTAGAAAAGGTAAACTATTGCATGCATAATTAACTTAATATATTTTTCATTATAGTATTAATATAATGTTGGTGCCTACTCTGGCATCTTTCTGGAATGTGCCTAAAACAGTACCTCAAATTATGATTTGCTGCCATATAGACTAGGGTTGGCATGATGATTATTACTATTACTTTATTATACTATTAATATTATTTGTTATTTTATTGGTTTTTATGTTTGAATTGGATTTTACTATATTTTTATGTTATTTTTAGTGTAAAGTACTATGAATCAGTTGTTTGACAGTACATAAAATATTTAATACATAAATATTGGTTGGAAGCCTCTTTCTATAAGGGACCATGTAACAGCAAGTTTGGAGGAACCCTTTATTATGCACTCAATCCAAATGGATGTTGAGACCCATTAACCTTGCAGCTTTGGGTGTTTTATCAGATTTGGTCCAGATGGTGGACTTTTGAGAAACACATTGAATCCGAACCCTCCTGAGGCTTTCTCCAGGATTCAGAATTTTGAGGGATACTGAGATGTATGAGTCTGATCAATCTAATGCATATATTTCTTCCCAAACTCTCCACGTAGGAAAACTCCAGGTTGAAAGGATGAGAGACAGTATGTAGTTTTGTAAAGATTTAGCTTGTAACCATAGTGAATGGTAGTAGTTTTTCATAAACTCAAAGGCCAAAGTATAGACATCAGGTGGAACTCTTAAGCATCACAGCGGTACTGGTAAATTGAGCTACATCTTTACATGTACCACTGACTTTCTTCTTTCAGACTAGCTCGAGTTCTAGTTCGCCTGCCAGCTCTTAGACTGATGAGCTCCAGCATTACAGAAGAACTCTTTTTTACTGGCCTCATTGGAAATGTTCCAATTGACAGCATTATCCCCTACATCCTGAAAATGGAAACAGCAGAGTACAATGGTCAAATAACAGGATCGTCCTCTTAGAAGGAATCAGCTCATCTTGGTGGACCTGAGTGCTATTACTGATTCTTTTGGATAATGTGTACAAATACTTTCAACACTTTTCATTTTCTTGTTAAATATTCATTTATTCAAAGGCAAGATAAAAAAAAAAACTACAATATTTTTTCTAGGACCTATTTCTGCCAGAACAAATATTTGAATTTCTTTTCCTGAAAAGACTACAGTGAATTGATAAATATGTCTTTAATATGGTTTTTATTTAAGCATTATCAGTGAGTACAATATAGCTTCTCTTATGACAGAATACAAATTAAAAAAAACTATATTCAGAATTTTAGCTTGGATCCAAAAAGCTGCAAGAGTTCTCCTACAATGGGACTGTCCTCCTCCCGCCCCCTCATTGCAGCCCATTTTTCTTTGCTTCCCCAAAAAGCCACTTCAGAACAGCATGAAGTGTACCACACTAGCTTGTGGAAGAAGAAAATTGCTTACAAGATTCATTTGAGCAAGCAGAGGGCTTTTTATTTGCTGAAAATATGCTTTGAATCCAGTCCATATTGTGTACAGACATAATGTTCACACATACATGCATATAGATTAAAATTGACATCTAAAATAGCAGGATGTAGGAACAGTCAACACTTCCAAAGACTGTTTTATGAAAGCTAAGACAGTATCTTCATAATCCTGCTTCTATGAGTAGTGTAAATGAATAATAGCATTTTAATTACAGATGTATGCTAATGATTTCTATGAAAACTTAGAGCCATGGCAGACAATCATTTATGCTAACAAAAATTTAATTGCATATGTTTATTAATAACACGATTCTTTTAAGCGAATTTCTGTACTGTTTGAATTCTGCTAAATGAATAGAAATGTTTATAGCATAGGTGAAGCATAAGGTTTATGGCTCATTTGTAAACTTGATAGATGCTATAGACATTATTTACACTGGAAAATAGCACAATAACTTCTTGTAATGAGGCACCACTGAGAATTTGAAGAGGTTTTGTGCTGTTTGCTAAATGCTGTGCTACAATAGCTTTTTTTTTTTTTAACCGTGACACATCCATCACTTAAGTAATAGCGATTTATCTGTAAAATAGCTTATTTTACAGATAAATCAGCTTCAAAAACAAATTTCAAACTTATTCCTTCTGAGGCCTAGGAAGACTGACTGGCAGTTCTGAGATCACTGAAATAGCAAGGAATCTATTATTGAGATTTGGCTTCTTTCTGGCAAAGGAGTCCTACAGTCAGCTTGGAGCACTCCAGTAACAAAGTGCTTCAAATTCCCAAGTGATCTGCCAAAACAATATTAGAAAGACAGGATGAAAGCAAGAAGCTGCTGTAGTAGTAGCAGTGAAAGGGAACATATCTAGACTAGCTTAGACTAGCTTCTAGGCTGTTTTAAATTCAGTAAGTGTTTGGTGATTTGGCAGAGGGGTTAGGATACAACAGATCCTTGGTTCTGCCTAGCCTGGTCACCAGAGTGTGGTATGATATCAGAGCAGGGAAACTTCCTATAGTCCCTGCGATAGCATACCATGGAACCATGAAGTTGTGTCCTAAGGATTCAGATTCTGATTCACTCATTTTCTCAGCCTGCAACCCAATATATGTTCTGAAGCACATGCCATCATTTCTACAGAAATGATGATCACAGTAAAAGAAAAAGAATAGCCATTTTTATTTACATTTACATCCATTTTCCCATGATTGCATATGTCTTACCTGATTATCCTATACCATCCAAACACAAATCATAATGACACAACAGACTTTAGTGGTTTTCACACATTTCCGTGCAGATATGAGTTTGTTTCTATATACATCTTACTTCTATGTAGGAAAGGTACCATGCACGAAGGGGGTCTCTGGGATCATTCAGAATCTGATAAGAATCCACCTGGAGTCACAGTACTAAAAATGCCATGTATTGTGATCTGTCAAAATACTAAGGCTGGCCAATTCTACTTGCATCCAGTACTGCCTTTATATTTAATATTATATTGTACAGTACTTCTGTATTTCAAATCACAGTTGTAATTTTTATTTCATACATGTATCACTTTTTTCAAATTGGCTTTTATATGAAAACATATTTCAACAAGTGTGTAATGTATACTCTTTGTTAAGTATATGGGTGGTTTCAGTGAGCATCTTAGATGCATTTTATAGTGAGCATTGTATAGATTTTAATACATGCAAGTACTAATGAAGAATAATACAGGTTAATATAAACTCATAGTTGAACAGAGCCTTACATAAGCAATGTAGTCTTATGGCTCTCTCCTGAGAAAGTGTCACTGAGCTCAGTGGTGCTTACTTCTAGTGAGTGTTTATACTGCATAATGATAATTCACTCAGCAAATTCCTAGCTATGCTCAGATCTTTTACATTTGCCATCCTTTCATCAACATTCAAATTAATTCACAAGCCACTGTTATACAGAAGCTGAAATAGTATATTCCTTGATTTTGCTTAAACAGGAGTTTAGCTGTGTCATATAATATATATAATTCCAAACGTCCAAAAGGTCATTTGGAAATAGAATTGAGTCTGTCCTGGTAAGATCTTAAAACCTAAAACTAGTTACAGGCCAAATTTATAAAGTTAAAAAATTGGATGAGGAAAGATTAAACAACTGAGATTATGCTTTAGTACAATTTTGTTGAAATCTGCAGAACAAATTATGTATACTGTTTTTATTGTAATAATTTATACCTCTAATGCATATTAATAGGTTTTGTTTTGCATACTACCATGATTGCTATGGTGGAATATATATATTTAAAATTATTAGAGTATGTATAATACTTAATTATGCACATCTAATAAAAGCATATGCAATTTGAATACTATAAAAATAGTATTAGTTTTGAAAATAATTCAGTGCAAGATGAAACAGCTTGCTGAATTCTGTACCAGATTAGATCCTCTACAAACCATTAATCATATATTAATTTCATTCTCTTGGATTAAGTTGAACCAAACTAGTTTACATCATTTGTTTTAGTTATCTAGGTTTTGGATCAAGCCAAAATACATTTTTAAGTAGCACTATTTTAATGGGAGTGAGTTACAGTATTTCAATTATTTTGCATTCATTATTTATTTATTTCCTATCTCACCTAGCCAGCATATTATTATAAACATATTTTTGCAGTTCATTCTCACATTAGAGGTAGATGATGAAGGAATGACTTTAACATTTGTTTTTCATTATGCCCAAGAGAACAAGCGTTCTTTTAGTTTTAAGTTTCTGGGAAGAGACTGTATAATGAACTCTTTCAACAATTTTAAACTTATTTTTTGTAAGAGCACTTGTTAACAGGAAAGTTTTTGTAGCATCTAGAGTTTGGTATCTCCATTCCGATTTTCAGGGAAGGAAATACTGCACAGCAGTCCATCAGAAAGTGGAGGTGCAATATAAGCCATCCTTCACCGTTGTCTGCACATCCTGTTGGAATATGTTTTCTGAACATAATTTTCTTTTAAAAAGTGTAATCATTACCCTTGCTTATGTGCACACTGAAAAACTCTCAGCATGTTTGGAAGAGTTTTGCTTTTGTTTTTCAGAGAGGAGCTGCTACCACTATACTAAAAGAAACATTTTTGATTTGGATGCATTTAGAAAGCAGTATAAAACTACCATTCAGACATAGAAAATAAAAAATAGTCTCTTGTTTCTCCACATTGGAATCCATTAGGTTCTATCCAGAATCACATAATAGGACTTAGTCTGCTTCTCCTCTATTTGCATTTTTCCAAATCTGCTCTGGCGTTCTGCTAATCTAGAGCAGATTTGCAGAGCTGCTTTGAGTAGAATGAATGCTACGTGTTCCACTGGCAGACAAATATATTTTGCTCAGTGGGTAATTATCATAGAAGTCATGTGCCTGACATCAATGACAGCAGTGGAGGTTTTCACAGTTGGTGTCTTGTAATCCTGACACTTTGTAATTTGAGCCTAAAATAATTATTAAAGGATGTTTTATTAGTAAGTCATAGCACTTTTAAAAATTGTCAGTAAGTGGAAATTTTAATCTAATATCTATTTCTCTGAAGATGGACATTTGGGATGATTACTCTTACCAAGCACACTTACTTGAAAACAAGTTCTCTCAGATCGGTAGGATTTAAATATGCATGTAAAGATTGAAAGCATCTGCATTTAAAAGACTTCCTGAATGGACGGACTGTTGATAAATTGGACTCATGAATTTTAATTTATTTCAATGGGACTTGGACATGCATGACAATAAGACCAAAGTCTCCCTGCTATGGGAGAACCTGTATGGCAACTTAAAAACCATTAAATAATACAGTTTCCCTGAATATTTAGCTTGTACTGAATTAGATAAAAGTTAAGATTGTCATTTTAAGTATGTGTCCATAGGTATTTCTGTTTTTTCAAAAATAATTAAATATGTCATTTAGAGTTCAGTTCAAATATGCCATACAACAGGAAGAGAGTTTTTTAAAATCTCAAGACTTGACCAAGCTCTTAAGCACAATTAAAACAGTGCTTTGGATGCTGGCCCTATTTATTAGTTTGTATGATGTTTATGTGTTAGTATCTAACTTTGTGCAGTACATTATGTACAGTGTAATATAAAATGTGTATGTATGTATATAAAATTATGTACAGTCATACTCATATATACCAGATTTCTATATGTTAAAAAAGATTTATAAATGCATTGCAAAGCTTGAGCTTCCTACATTTTATATTTTGTTTAAAGCTTGATATAATCATATGCCTCCCTCTCCTTTTTCTCAGCACTGTTCCTAAACCTAATTGCACTTTGTCTTAAATACTGAAAGAAACTATCTAATAGTTCCACATTTTATTTGTTAATATTCACAAGCCCAGCTTAAATTAATGGAGATTGTGCAGTGACAGTGGTGGTGAACCTGTGGACCATAAACCTTTCTGTATATTCTGAATGCCTGCAAAAGGGGCTTTTTGTATTTTTTCTGAGCTTTTCTTTTGTACAGTCTTCTTTTTCAGCATATGCATTTTGATCATTGTATGTTTTAATGCTGGCAGTACATCCCTTCCAAGTTGCTAATTAAAATGATCAAGGCTATCACACAACAGATGTGTGTAATTTTATAATGATAACTATCTTATTAAATGAGCATAAGGCAAAACGCTGTGTCATGAATGTCACTATTAGCTAACTGATACAGGATATGGTATCTTCTCAATAATACTTTTTTCTTTTTCTTTTTTGGGCAGAGAAACTGGTAAAATGGCCATCTTAAATTTTAAGGTTTTTTTAATGAAAAAATGGCATGAGATACAACACAGATGCTACCAGTAAAGTCTTGGGGAAGGTTTCAAGTAAGCTCTGAAGGGAAGCAGCTTGTGCACCCCAAGTGTTTTGTTTCACTTTGTACTGCCCTTGATTCCTTTCTGGCCTCCATCAATAAAAAGGGATTCATGGGGCTGGGGTGTCAGATTAGATAATTTGGCCAGAGGTTATATTAAGTGGTGCTATTAAATGAGCTCCAGAAATAATTATGATCATACTAAAGGAGAAGTGCTCCTCTGTACAAGAACACGTATAGAGGCTCATAGAGGAAATCACAGTATGTGGAAAACTGCATTTTTTCAGGTCTCTGCTTTGCCTCTCTCAAAAGGTCAGGTAGTTTGCGCTGCGTGGAGAGGCAGGGCTTGATGGGAATCTTGCATTTTTTCCCCTTTTAAACAGCTCTTTTTCCTCCATGCTTTGACACACCAGCTCCATTTTCCACATGTGGTTAAAAGGAGAGGGCTGAAAACTGGTTCTCAAGCACCATGACGATCACTTTTCATGGAGCTGTTAGGTCTATATAGAGAAAGATTGTCTTCAGAATTCATTGGAAAATTAAAAACTTTGCCCTTCCCAATATCACTGCTGATACTGCCTAAGCCTTGTTTTCTGTATCTTTTTTGAAATGTATTCCAGATCTGATCTAAAATGTACAGTATTGTAAAAGAAGAGCCTGGTGGAAATAAATGCTGCTAATAAAGTTATATATGGTCTAGCACTTGCCTAATCCTGCACTTAAAAGACGTGAGTTATGACTAGAAAGTCTATAAAAAATAACAATGAAGTGGGATATAATCCTGGAGAATCCCTATAAATACTTTTGAATTTATATTTCTCTGTTTTCAAGTCTACTGCTTAAACATTTCTTTTTTTAGCTGATGAACCATTTTTGGCTAGAAGCACTCATTTTAAATTTACTCAAACTAAAATTCTTCATTTCATAGTTGCAACAATTGGATTCATCAGTCATTCCATTTAAATCAAATAGAATTTTTCCTTTTCTAGTTGTTCTCTGAAAGGTTAAAAGATAACCATTTCTGCTTATTTGAAAAATTTCTTGCTTTGAATGTGTGTAAGAGACAGCATTTCTCATTCACTGGGGCTTCCGTAACTGGAAGCAGAAAGATTCCGGAAACTGTAGGGGTCATCCTGATATTTGCAGCTCGGACATGATAGCTCTACATTTTGCCAGTCCTATTTATACAATGCAGCAGCAAAGACAAATACATTGTTAGAAGAGTAAAGTAACTTTGTACTGGAAGTACGATACTCATTTCACACTCTAATCAGTTTAAAAAACAGAACTCTCAGCAAACAGCTGGATAAGTTTTAATGGTGTATTGTCCAAAAGAGATCAGCATACAGTTCTGTATTTTCTTTCAGTATCCACAGAATTCATATCCTGAAAAGGCTTTCATAATGATGTACTACGTAAAAACACAATGTAAAGCCATTGTTCTGAACAGTTTTATAATGGAAAGTACTGCTTATGTTTACAATTGTAAGCATTTGAAAACTCCCTCAAGCATCGAGCTTTTATTAAAACTCAAGTATTTGCCACAAAAAGAACTGTGATAATATCCAGGGTTATCTTTTATAACCCTGGGTTTTGTATTGTTTATTAAAAAGTCTACTTTTTTTAGTTCAGGTTTAAAACCTGCCAAAACCTGTTGCTTCCTCTTAAGTTTCTTTTGTGAAATCAGCTTTGGAAATGTCATGGCATTTAAAATAGCATGTTTTTTAAAATCTGAACTTTTATATCTAATCAATGTCTTCAGTCTTGAAGAGAAATTTGCATTGTTGTGTGTGTATATATAGAGTATTGCAGTGCATGCTTATGCATTTTATTAAATGCTGTCTAAATGTGTCCTTACATTGTTGTGGCTTAATGTTGCAGCCTTTAAGAAATTTATACTATTACAATAAATAAATACTCTTATGCAGCTTTTGATTTCCTCCTTTTAATATTTTTGTTAATATCCACGGCAGTTAATGGTGACAAAACAAACATCCGTGTGCGGCATTTTGTTCACGTTGCTTGAGATGGTATTAATTCCCCAAAGGAGCATTCTGCATGCCTCAGCTGGTTTTATCCCAGAGTTCCTTGAACTGCGCATCTCCCGTGCCCTGTAGTAAAGGAGTTTTGAGAAAGGGTGGGGGCTGGGGATAAGGGAATGGCTCCTGCTTTGAAAAGTCAACCATTTCCACTGGTGTAAGTCTTTAGATTTTGACCAAATATCAGGACACTGATTCAAGTATACAGCAACGAATGTGCAAAGTTTAAATGTATTCTCTGCCACCTACGTGCACATGGCAGACCCTGGAATAGTCCCTGTCATGCTCAAGTCATGCTTTTTAACTGAAAACTCTTTCTGCCATGTTAAAATAATGATCCATTTTTAAAGATTATAGTTAATATCTTGCTGCCTGGGGAATTCTGGGAGTTGAAGTCCACACATCTTGTCAAGGTTGAGAAACACTGTCTTAGTACAGTAGATGGCAATATTTGGCTTTAACAGCATGGAAACTCAGTAGAGCCAGTTTTGTTTAGTATGTGGCTGGCCTCTATAAAGACATTTGGAATTCTATTCTTCATTGGAAATTAAGAAACATCTTGGGAGAAGACAGTGCTTCCATATTTTTACCAAGAAAACTGTCTACCCCAGAACTGAGCTCAGTTGCAGGGCATCTTTTCTATAGTGATGGATCGATTTTTGTCAGATTTATATCCCAAATGCTGGACATGGCAGCACACATAGCTCTTTCTCCAATTTATCCCCACAATTAACTGCAAGAGCACGATTGGCCTCGAGGCACCCAATTCGCTCCTGTGGCTGGTTGCGGACGTGCTTTCCTGAGCCCCAATTCCCCATCGCAGTTACTGCGTCACACTGCATCTGAGCTGTGACTTGGAGATGAAGTAGGGGTAGCCATATTTTGAATAATTCTGTCTCTACCGCTAGGACTCATTGCCACAGAAAACAGCCTTTGGGTATAGTGGATTCGTTCGCAACATCCGAAAGAAACCTCAAATGCACAAGGTGTCATATGATCCATACCCTACTTGTTAACACTCCGAAATTCTTGCGATGAATACTTCAAAAAGCCTTTATGCGTTGGTGCTATTACAACCTATACGTTGTATAGCAAAAAAACTGCAGCCCGCGTGCGTTCACCAGCGTCTAGGCTGCCAAAATGTAGTGAGTTTCGCAATCCAGACTTGGTAGCTCCAGGCCATATTTGATTTCCTCTTCTCCTCGCGCGCCGCGGATCCAGGTCCTTGTGTTCATTGGTTCCTCCTCGGGAAAAAAAACTACACTTCCCATGGCCCTCTGCGCCGATGAATTTCCTCTTCCTCTTTCTACTGGCGGTGGGTCGACAGTTTCCGTGCGAAGCTCAAGACCGAGCCGGAAGTTGCTTTCTCCCGGGGCTGCTGGGGCCGCCGTCTGTGTGTGGAGCCGTCGGTGCCGCCGCAGTCATGCCTATGAAGGGCAGGTTCCCTATTCGGAGGACGCTGCAGTACCTGAGCCAGGGCGACATCGTCTTCAAGAACTGCGTGAAGGTGATGACGGTGAACTACAACACGCACGGAGAGCTCAGCGACGGCGCCAGGTGAGGGTCGGTCTCGCCTCGGGCGAGGCAGGGAGCAGCGGCCCGAAGCGTTTTGAGGCCGGGCTCTCCGCTTCAGAGAAGGCTGGGCTGCAAAATACCGATGGCCGTTCAGGGGCCGCACAACCCAGATGCGGTAGCCCTATTTTAGATCAGGTTCCACCAAGGTGGAAATGGCCTGGAAGAGCAAGGCGCTGCCGCCGAGGGCATCTTGGGTTGCCGCTTCACGCGCGGTGCTTTGATCTATAAGCCAGCAACGCAGCACGCTTTTTTTATGGCAGAGAGGCCGGTGCAGATCTGAAATGAGAATGCCTTCTCCAGCTCCCTTCACCCCAGTCACTTGACTTCCCTCCAAGGAAGAAGGGGGCAAAGCCTAACCGATTTTATACACCACAAACTGCCGCTGGACGATGCCCTGAGTGAGAGGAAAGTGATTCTTTGACACTGGCGCAACTGAGGACAATGAACCTCTCTTCCTGGTGGGTTGCAGATGAGGTGAAGCCAGTGTCATGGGGCCAGGGTGGAAGAAGAGGCTGCCGGTGCATGGTTGTGCTGTAGTGCTATGCAAATGGGGAAAGGCCCATAGCCCTCCGCTTTGGGAAATAAATGTATGTTTGACTCCGTAGAGACTGCATAGCTTCAGTTTACAGCTGATCAAGTAATCATGAAGGGAGGTAGCCAGCAAGGGGGCATCATACTGGCTCTCCCTGGCTTTTATTTCTGTTCCAACTAATGTGTTGCTCTGAAGAGGACGACAGACAGACAGACAGACAGACATTGTTCTGCTGCAATAGATAACGTGGCCACCTTTCTGAAATGCAATACATTCATGTGCAGTATCAGTCACTCCAGGTGGACAGAATCACTCAAAATCTAGACTGTCATGCTTTTTCAACTGTCCCTTTCCTTCAGCCAGGTTAAAAAACTGAGTGCATTGCTTCTCATTCTTGCTTTTGTTTTTTTACCATAGAAAATTTGTGTTTTTCAACATACCTCAGATTCAGTACAAAAATCCTTGGCTGCAGATTGTGATGTTTAAAAACATGACTCCCTCACCATTCTTAAGATTCTACTTGGGTAAGTAGAGCATGTGTCTGATTTCCTTGCAGCTCTTGCTGAGTGGATCAGAATAGTCTTTGCTTATGTGCCCCTATTTCTAATAGTAGCTGACACATGGGAAATAATCCCTAACATTGTCTGCTTGAAAGAGGGAAATGGCTCATGTCTTCAAAGCTTTCTGGCTGACATACCTAATCACTAATAGAACCGTGCAGAATTGCCAGTCTGAGCAGTTACACTTTGTGTTCAATGCTGGTAAACAAAGTACTTGTTTGTGTCCTAACTTCAGGGAGTTTGCTTGCCTTAGAAAGAATTGCAAGCAATAGTTTACCTTTGATATTATTTTATCCAGATTATTTTAAAAAAAAAAACTGGATCTGAGCTTGTTTTATGTGGAGATTTGAGGGCAGAGGTAGTAAATGTCTGCAGTGGAGACTTGCAAAGAAAATATGCAGAAATAGATGGAATAAGCTCTTATCTTTCTGCTTAGCACTGATCTTTAAGGATTAGACAGGGAAAGTAGATAACCTGATACTATACTATCTTTTCCTTCTCAGTGTCATGTTTTTAAGGTCTTTCATTGGTATCAAGATGCTGTGGAATTGATCTAGGACAGGCATGGGGAACCTGTGATCTTCCAACTATTGTGACAGTTGCAGATGGAAGTTAATCTTGCAGATGTTGGATACATGTGGAGAAGTACAAGTTCACATGGCTATAATAAGCATAAAACTCATTTGTAAGGATTATAGGCTAGTAAAAAAAATCATACCCATTCCCCCCACACTTCAAGACTTAGAATCCAAAGACTTTCCATATGCTCTTGTGGGGTTTCTTTTCTTTTTAGATTTTTTAATCTCACCTTTATTATTTTTTATAAATAACTCAAGGTGGTGAACAAATGTAGTACTCCTTCCTCCATCTATTTTCCCCACAATAACAACCCTCTGAAGTGAGTTGGGCTGAGAGAGAGAGACTGGCCCAAAATCACCCAGCCGGCTTTCATGCCTAAGGCGGGACTAGAACCCACAGTCTCCTGGTTTCTAGCCTGGAGCCTTAACCACTAGACCAAACTGGCTTGTTGTCCATGTTCTTATTGACATGGGATCCTAACAACAAATGGGTGCCTGCTTGTATCTTAATATCAGCAGGAGATGCTCTTGTGTAGACATCAAAGGATGTAGCTTTCTTTGCTCTAGCAGTATAATTGTGGAAAATCCTCCCGATAGAATTGCATCTGAAACCAACATTATAGTCTCCTCAGCACCAGATTAAAGCTATTTGATTTGCTTTGGCATTTTAGTTACTTTATTCTGTTCCGCTGTATTTGCTTCCCCTCAGTTGGGGGATATGTTTTATTCAGTTCAACTCTCTTTTTTAGTATAAATAAAATATGTTTTATTACTGTTGTTGCATGTTATATTTATATGGCTCATATTTATTGTACATTATGCTGAAAGCTCTAAGTGTGGTGTTTTAAGTATCCATTTAAACTATTCATAATTATTAAGGTACCTTGCCTTCCGTAGGTCTGCTGTTTTGGCCCTTAACCTTATCCCACTCGTATTGGGAACAGAAAAGAGTAATTGAAAGTTACACTGCTTAATCCAGCCATAGTGCATTAAAAGCTATGCTTCCTGTGTTCCTAACACTGGGCCGAAAGAGGTCCAGCAGGCTTTGGGCAGAAAAAAGCTAACCATTCCTGCTTTAAAATAATTGAATTTTTTGAGAGCAAGTGGCCACATACGATGTGTTACAGTCATCAGGGTTTGGATAGTTTCAGGTATGAATGGTTGCTGAGTTACCTCTGGTCAAAATGATCATGTGTATATATTTGTATGAGAGATTTGCCATATCATGGAAGTAATTCTGGGAAAATCCCTATAGATATTCTGTATGTAACACTGTTTCCTCTGCAGATACTGGAGAGCAAGTCCTGGTTGATGTGGAAGAGAAGACTAACAAAGAGATAGCAGAGCACATTAAGAAAATTCTTGGTAAAAGCAAGTAAGTCAGAATAACTAAGGTCAGCATGCCCATGGAATCCAACTTCAGCTCTGACTGTATGGGGCAACACTAGGTCTATTTATAAGACATAAAATATAAGTGCAGACTTTTCTACCCATTTACTCACTTATGGATTAAAAAGGTAAAGCGGGGAAGGGCAACAAAGTTCCTGCCAGGATTATTTTTAATGAAAAATGGCATTACTGTAAATCAGAAGGTCCACAAAGGTTTATCTAATCCATGTCAAATGAGTTGTTAATGAGAAGCCTAAATGCTGCCATAGGTAAAGGAATTTTCTGAACTTTCCAAAGTGTTCAAAGTGTGGGGAATACATAGGGTAAGTGGCTATAAAAACAAGAGCATCCAATTATTCTCATACAGTTCTAGGAGAATAGATCCCTGTGGTGGTGGATCGTTCAGGATAGTTCAGGAGGCCACCAGTTCTATCCCCTCTACCTGTAGGGATCCTCCCCCCAGGTAGATGGTATCCAACACAGCATACGGTATAGGAAACGATTGCTTTAAATTACTATGACAAAAATGGGACTTCCTTAACCCAGATGACATAATTTCTTCTAAATTTATTTGGGGAATAGATAAATATTCTTTAAAGTATTGCTACCATTCCCTAATAAATGATACCCTGGGAATTCTTATATTTCAGTTTGAACTTACATTGATATTATTGCCTCTTATTGGTTCTTTATCTGATAGCTTAGTAAGAGTGGGAAATTCTGTTTATTCAGAGAGCGTGTTGATCATGAAATGCATTTGTTCAAAACAATGTTGTATGAATAGATAGTATAAATTGTTTCTCTTCCTTATAGAAAGTAGCCAGTTAACCTTTTGCTTGCATTCCAAAAGAACACATTTCCTCTTTCATCAGAATTTAACTTGTTAAAGTATTCATGAATGGTTGTGGCATGCTGCACACTGAATTGCACTTGCTGTCCTCCTTACCATAAAATCATCTTTTTAACAGAGGAACAATCCAGGAAGAAGAAGAGAAAAAGAGGCGATGGCATCCTGCATCATTTGGTCCCAAAAAATACCACTTGCGGGAATGCATGTGTGAAATTGATGGCCAAGTTCCCTGTCCTGGTAAAGTGCCACTGCCAAAAGAGATGACTGGCAAATACAAAGCTGCCATGAAAGACATTTCCTAAGCCACCTTGACCCCAAGCTGTTCCACAGCAGGAATTAAAGACTGCCGACTAATAAGAAACTGACTGGTTACAGGCATGACGAGAATACAATATTGTGAGAGACTTATGGAAGGAAAGTAGATGGGCTTAATTCTTTCACTGCTGTACACTGAGTGGTAAATATTTTATAAATGCTTTTTTTAAAAAAACGAAAGAGAACAAATTTTGGGACATATTGATTATAATGCCAACGATAGTTTTCTTATCTGTGGAGGAAGAGCAGTCATCCTGGGAAAAGAGAGCTTGGATTATGTCCACATTGTATAATGCAGTTCTATAGGAACAGAGAAAAAGATTGGAACAGGAAATGCTGATTCCTTTTCCAAAAGTTGATTTTATTTAAAGTACTTACATTTTAAAAGCCTACAAATGTTCCTCATTAATTGAATGTAGATATAGGGCTAAAACAATTGTATGTCTGTGATTTATGGGATTTTTGCTAGTCTTCAGTGGTTAGAAATAACATTTCAATCTGTTTACCCTTTCTATAATGATGCAAATTCAAGTTGCCTGGCTGCAGGATATAAAACAGTTCAGTGTGATGTAGATGTTTAACTTGTTCAAAAACTTGCAAGCAATTGGCTGAAAAGTATTTTGTGAGAGGTGCCCCACAAGGATATTCTCTTTCAATGTTACAGAGTCTTGGGAGAAGTCATTGGCCTGTTCCATAACCTGCTTAGCCAGGGTCAACATCTAACCCAGTCAGCACACAGTCACACTAACTAGATTTTAAAAATCACAATTTGGGGAACATGGCTTGACCTTTGTAGAAAACCAATGTTTAGGTCAGTTTTCTCAACCTTGGCAACTTTAAGATGTATGGACTTCAGCTCCCAGAATTCCCCAGCCAGCTTACTGACTGGGGAATCCTGGAAGTTGGCCCACACATCTTAAAGTTCCTAAGGTTGAGAAACACTGGCTTAGGTATTATGTTCTGTGCTGCTATGCTTTGCAATACATTCTATAATGGAGAGCCATTCTTTTGCCTAGAGAACTAGATATGCAGAACAGATCACTGAATGGATTTAGGCTAATCCAGTATGTGACTTGATCAAATATAATATAGGGATTAATCCCCCCCCCCCCGACCCAGGAAAATATGTTGTGAGAATATGGTCATGGCAAAATTTCTGTTCAATTTTTTTTAGTTTGGTTGAGAAAAGAAATAGACAATTTATTATTTGCCCTATCACCATATCTGTTTTTAATTATCTTCTGGATTGTCTTATTTTACATTATACAAGTATAACTGTTACTAAAACGATAAAATTGGGTATTTGAAAAAGCTTTATCAGCAGGCATCAGCTATTTAGATAGCAGAAGCTGTATATCACTTACTGTGTGTATCGAGGCTTTCCATGTTTATGGAAGCCAAAACTGTACCACCTGCATAAAAAGAAGTAGCATCTAATGCCCTACACAACACAGGATTTTATCTATGCTGAAGCCAAGAGGTGAGAATAAAAGTAAAATTGTGACTTTTAAAAAGCCACAATAATTTTAAAGCAAGGAAAAAGATGAGTTCTGTAGTGCAGACTGTTTGTTTTCTTGGTTCAAATGGTACATTATTTCAAAACAGACTTCAGATTTTTTTTACACTAAAGGTTATATATCTCACAGTATAGCAACCAAAATGTATTTGATTGTTCCTTTATATTATTTTTTGAATTGCAGTATTGGCAATCACTACATTTCATCATGGTACATACTTTTTCTATGCAAGGTTTGGGTTTAAAGATTGTTCACATTTTTATTTAAAATATCCTGTTCCAGAGAAGCAAAGAAGGGGTTTTTCTCCCTATTTGCATTTCTCATTTCACCTGAGCTGAAGAAAGTATCTTGGTGCAAAACACAAAGTCCCAGGTTAAATCCTTAGAAGCTTTTCAGTAGACGTGCCTGGGAAAGACCTCTGTCTGAACAATGTAGACAGTGCTTCATTGGACAAATTGCCTGGCTTAGTATAAAGAGGCTTCCTGCATGTTGCCGATAAGATGCCAAGAAATGTGCAGTTCACATGAAAGACTAGAATGCTGCAGCTGATGTTGACCTAATCACTTTTTCCACACTCACAGAAACAAAAATCTTACTTTATTTCATCAGAAAGTTTACAAACTAGTGCATGCAAATGTACAAACAAATGTCATTAGTGTTAAGTCTCATAATGGCATGTCTTGTTCATTTTCATTGTGTCAATTCAGTAGTACAAATGGAAGGCTGACAGAATGTGGGACAATCACTGAATTATCAAGAAGGATAATTCCACATTGACTTGCAGTTATAGAGCTACAACCAACATATTTATTAATAAAATACATCAATACTGTGTCTTATAAAGTATTAGACTATGGCATACATAGAAACCAGGCAGACCGCATTTAACAAGGAAATGTGGTTTTAAAAAGCCACTGAAACCTTCATTTTGGCTGGACTACACAAAGAGTGACAGATCAAGTTTGTTGCCTTGCTGTCCTTAATACAGTTTTACCTTAAATAATAACTATAACTTTGCTGCTAGCTCAATTTATAGGTATCCATTTTTAATACATTTTATTTATTTATGCTCATATTCCAGCTCAGTCCTGTTTAGTGCGCTACAAGTTCATTTCCAGATGCTCCCATTTTTTAAAAACATTAAACTCATAACAAGTATCCTTAGAATATTATGGCCCTATGTGGAGCATTCAAGTCAGCTTCTACAGGAACTCAGGGTTTATTATAACAGGCTGCCACTGAGTTCAGCTGAGTTACGATGCATGAAATCATAGCTAAGCTAGCTTTTCCCTCTAAAAATGGAAAACGATTAACAATGCTTAATGTGTAAAGTGCTGCCTTAGTTCTTGACCATATTACCCCAAATCCTTGAGGAATGTAACATTTAGTGCCCACCTATACTGTGTACAGTATCATCTATGCCAGCTTTTCTAAATGGGAACAATTTCCAAAATCAGATTGATGATTAATGCTCGGGCCTTCTTCCCATTCCCGTAAGTCCATAATACTCTCCAAGTAAGTCTTTCCTGTGTAAACAATTAAAATTGGTTTTAAGTCCCCAAAATAATTAAATGCAACAAAATAAAATTCTTTCAGTACAACTGAAATCAGAAATTATTTAACATTTAACAGTCCCTAAACATTTCTGTTCACAGCTGGCAGATCAATAAAAGAAAAAAATCTTCACTGTTGCAAATGAATAACTCAACCCTAAGAATCTCATAACCTCCATTTAGGGTTTGCACAAATCCTCCAAACAACAAATTGAGGTGGTACATCAACGCTGTCCTTTTTCTTCCCCAAAATGTGTTCATTTTGGTCTTTCTTGTACTCAGGGTTTATAAAAGCAGAATGTTCTTCAAATCTAGACTGAAAATTTCCTTCAATCCTAGACAGAGATAAAGTTAGGAAGAAACATGGAGAGGACCTTCTAGTTTTTAATTTATGCTCTGATCAAGTGGACACCCAGGATGGCCCCCTTAAAGCACAATTCTCCTGGATGTAAATCTCCTAATTTTTGCAAGCAGAAAACAGTTTACCTATTATGACATTTCTGCAAGCCTGGAAACTCTGTAGTTTGAGAGTGTGATAAATGTTCAACATCCTTACAAAAGGTATAGTCCAGAATTAGCTGGAAAAAGCTATTAAAATAAATAGTTTAATCACCTGAAGAACAGGTAAAGGAAAAGAATACATTATGTTCCGTTAGGCTTTATGCATTTGTTTTGTAAAACAAAGATACAGCATCACAACTACTCGAACTACATTAGAATTACTTTAGGTTATCTTTTGTATTGCACAGGCAGATCATTGGCCTTTATACTCTGTGGATCAGAACATTTCAGCAATGTCCTGCTTTTTAACATTCCTCTAAGCATATCTGGCAATTACCCTCTTTTGATGAATTCACCAGCTCATTTAATGTTCAACAGAGATGAAATCCAACTAATGTTCCTACAATGAAAGGCTTCCTTCTATTGAACAGTGAGTTATTTTCTCTCCTTCTGCTTCCTCAAAATATAAAGATGGCGGGATACCAGTTGAATTCCAGTGAGAATTTGTAAGACAGTATTAATTTCTTGTTAACCGGGCTGTGCAAGCTTCAAAAAGGATTCTGAGGAAATGCTTTGGACTCATGTGAGCACCAAGCTTCTTAGAAGCAGCAAAACCATTTTTCAGGTTGCTGTACAAGTCTGAGAAAAGTTGCTGCTGCTTTAACGAGTAGCAAAGAAGTGGCTTGAAGCAGTTCTTACATTTTTGAAGCATGTATAACCCTACCTGCTGATCGAAAATCAATTCAGAAGTCAGAGGACTGCAAATAATTTCCTGCATTTTAAAACCCCCGTTTCCCCCTTTGAATTTTACATCAGAGATAAAGCAGGTGCTAAGAAATAAAATTATGTTCTTAAATTTGGGTTGGGACTCAATACGGACTATGGTAAGTTTTAAACACATTTTTTAGTGTTTGAAAAAGAGTTTCAGGTAATTATAACATTTTAAATAGTGTTGATTTATTTGCACATTTGAATAGTGGAAAACCTATACCAAAGTGCCTAAGCTTCGTTCTGCTCCTGAACACCTTTTTCAATGTATTTCATTTTACCTTGACCTTCCCTCCTCTGGGATCTGCAAAACTGCGTGGATATAGTTCCTAGTTCAGCAGCCCGATTTCTCCTTCTGTTTTGCAAGTGTGCTCTTAAGTTCTTTTAAATTCTCAGTCAATACTTCTATCTCATCCATTCGTCCACTCTGTTTGGCATCAAAAATAAAAGCTTTGATATTATCAATCTGTTGGAGAAGTAATTCCTCTTCTATGATATCTTCTCCTGAAACTTCATTATCACTCTCAACTTCAAAAGGATTCAAAGAGGAAGACAATGATTCTTCAAATGGATTCCCAGATTCCTGATTACCTACAGGTGTATAAAATGGATTTCCAACAGCATCTTCAAATGGGTTTGGAGCACTGACAGCTACCCCATTTGCTTGCTGACAATCCTCCTCCTCCTCATCAAATGGATTGTATTCCCTTTTATAGCTGTGCAAGGCATCAGTAGTCAAGGAAGCCACTGCAGAGTTTTCAGGAAAGGGACTATCAGGTTCACCCTTTGGAGGGCTAATTACTAAAGTATCTTCAAAATGGTTTATGGAGGCTTTCTCATGCTCTGAGGCTCTTAGAGGTTGGCAAACCAAAACTAGATTCTCACTATCTGACAATTTGTCACCCTCACTTGGGGAAGAAGCCTTGGAGCCAGAGTAATTTTTGTTCTGAACCATATCTAGATCCAAAGCCTGTGCTATTTGGTTTATGCTTTCCTTCTCAATCTCAGGTTTATCATGCTTCACTTCTCTGAAATCCAGCGAACGTGTCCGTGAATGTTGAGACATCCTTTTTTTATGATCTCTTTTCCATTCTTTTTCACACAGGATCTGCAATTGCTCTCTTTGCATTTCCTCCATCTCAGCCTGCTTTTTAGAAAGTTCAATGGCTTTGACAGTTTGCTGTTGATCATACTCATCCTGAAGTTGTCGCAGGTTCTCCTGCAGCATCTGGACTTCATCTAGACGATTTGCTTCCTTTGCCTGCTTAATGAAGGATGTGATATTATCGATCTGTTGAAGAAGTGGGTCTGCAAGTTCCTGGTTCCGAGATATGCTAGCAGTGGGTAGCCATCCTTCAGTTTTCTTTACTGCAACACTTTTTGTTCGGGGTACCTCACCATTGAATGCTAAGGATCTGGAAGTGTGGTCTGCTGGCTTCTCTTCTAGTCGTCTCTGGGTTTCATATGTCACCTAGCCAAAAAAATAAATAAAGGGAAAATTTAAAAGGAATTAAGGTATATGACGAGTCCACGTTTCAACAACTCTTTCTGCCAATACTCCCTCAGTTTTTAATATAGATTTGTGAGGGACAGAAAGGCAAATATATTGGAGAGAAGAGGTCTTCCTTTTTTTTCCCCCTGAGCTCTTTTTTTCTCCACCTCAAAAAATGGAATCTTTGAAATGATGGAATATGAGGGATTATTATTTTTAACTGTTCATCTGTTCATCAACTGTTCATCTCCATAATTATCTAAAATTTATTTAACCAAAATAATTTCCTGAATAGGATCACTGAAGTTTCAGAACTGAACCTAAGTGGAATTAGCAAGTACAAGACACATTTCTGCACATGGGATAAACAGCCATCTCCACAAGAAAATAAAGAAAGGCTCCAGCAACTTTTATTATTTTATTCTCTCTTATAACGACTGAAATGCTTTCTATCCTCCTGCCACTTTGACTTGATCTCAAAGAACTGGGACTGCAGTAGAATGATCAGCAGTCTATTAACTCACAGACAGATTAGATTAGAAGTCACTACCTAATCATTTTTTTTAATATTAATACATTTTTAAATGTAATGTGCCAAATATGATTGTTATTTCAGTAAGATACATATATTTAAGTTCGTAAAATAACAGTAAAGTAAAGTAACAAAAGAGTACAACAAAACAAAAACCTGAGGGAAGAACAGCTTTTCTCCTGGCTAAAATATTTTGGAAATCCTATGAAAAATTATGGAAATTTCTAAAAAAGATGTGGATTTTTTCCAAAAGAGCACAAGAAAGAACTGAGTCGAACAAGAAATATAAAAAAGTCATTCTTATTAAGCAGATTCTAAATATGTTGTAGATTTATGTCTCACTAATTTCAACTGTTTGGCAGAAAGAAATTCAAAAGATTCTCAGAAAGGAAATACTTTAATCAATGAACAAACAAACAGAAAATAAATGTTAGAAATGTATGCTGATTGAAATACTTGCCTGTCTTTCCATTTGTAGTTTTCTCTCCAATTCTTGTTTCTTTCTCTCTTTCAGTTCTTCATACTGGTCCTTGGTCGGTAAAGACATTAGGCCAAGCAATTTTTCCTGAGGATTTTTTTTTTCAAAATATCACTTTAAAGGGTATAGGCTACCAGGATTTAGATCTTACTCAAAACGAAAAAATATGTTTCTTGTGTGTGTGTGTACACACACATATACATTCATACACACACACATATACATACATACACACATACAGAAACATACACACACTATATATAAATTATATATTCCATTATACTTTAAGTGGTTAAAATATAAACAATGCCCACTCATTCAAACTATGTGTCAAAGAAAACAAGTTAAAATGTATGCTGGTCTATGACCATAATAAAGGTTTGATTTGATTTGATTCAAGTTAAAATGTGATCGACTATACATAGCATCAAATAGCAGGGTTCAAAATAAGAGATCAGTAAAGGAAGTAAGTCAAATCTCTTCCAAATGATTTTTTTTTCCTGGTGACTTCATGAATATATCTCTGCAATTTTCTCGGCAACAATATAGAAGTGTCTTGCAATTGCCTGCTTCTGGGATGTTTTTCAACTTCCCAGTCTAGCCTTTTTTTTTTTTAACATATCTAAAGTGCAAAGATAATAGAGAAAAAGAACAGAACAGTTTTACACACACTTAAACGAACAGATCAAATATGCTTCCTAAAACACCAGAATGAGAGAATGAGACTGCAATCTAATCTGAGCCAGGTGGACTGTGCTGAGAAGAACAAGATGCCCTTCTCAGAAAAAAAAGGAAAGGTATTACATGCAGGGATGAAAAATACAGGGCACACATACAAGAAGGGAGGTACATGGCTTGGAAGAATTACATCAGAGAAGGACATGGGTGTGGTCATTGATAACAAGGTGAATATGAGCTAGCAGCATTAGAAGGATGTATTGTATCAAAGATTTACGTTGTCTTCCAGAGATTACCTATGGAGGCTGTGGATTCTCCATCTCTGGAGGTTTTTAAGACTGGATAGACATATCGTGAGAACAGTTTAATTGGCATTCCTGCACATTGCAGAAGGTTGGGCTTGTGGTCCTTTCCAACACCACAATTATATACTTCTATGAAAAGTCAGCATCTCAGAATTATTAAAATGCAGTTTCAAACAAAGGAGGAGGGAGGTAAAGGATCAAAACCTGAGAATAGACTAACATTATTTTCTTGGGCTTAGGTTATTTGACTGAAATACCATAGTGTAACAAGGATTTTTTCCCCATGATATCATGTAATAGCTTGCTAAATCGGAATCCAGTTACAGTGCTAAGAAACCATTCCCATCACTACCACACAATGCAAAAAATTTCATTAGCCTTCTAAACACCAACATAGTTATTGACACAACTTACAGGTAATTAGGTGAGGAAGTGTTTAAAAATAATTATTTATTTTCATAATATAAATCATTAAAACAAAATGACAAGTTTTAAAACATACTGAAAAATGTTTAGGGTGTCAGTATGTAATCTGGTATTGCCTTAGGTGAACTAATACGTCTAAAAGCAGCTCATCCTACCTGAACAAAAAGTGTGGCTGAATATCTAATCATCCTCTGAAGCTGTAAAGTTCTGGGATGAGGTTGTGGATCTTCATTCAACCCTAAAGTCAGAATCTTCTTGCTGAAACAAACAAACAAAAGAAGTGAATTAGAAATACCCACAAAATAGTCAGCTAAGAAAAATAAACACAAGGCAGATAGTTAGACAGTTTCCAAAAAATTATAAATTTTAAGTAATGCCAAGTATTGGTAAAATATGTAATTGGCAGCATGGATTTATTTTGACAGTAAAATATATAGTATCTCACCAATTTATGTCTTGTGAAAAAAATGTTCATCTTCATTGAAAATAAAAAATATATAAACCAAATAAAAAATAATACTATAACAAATTATTTGGATTCTTTTCAGTCAGGATTCAGACCCAGGTATGGGATGGAAACAGCATTGATCAAGCTCTTGGATGATCTCTGGCGTGGGCAGGATGGTGGTAGTGCATCCATCCTTGCCTTACCTGATCTCTCAGAGGCTTTCAATACTGTCAACCATGGTATCCTTCTGAATCGACTTAGAGGATTGGGGGTGGGTGGCCCAGTATTGTGCTGGTTCACCTCCTTTCTCCAGGGTTGATTCCAGTCAGTGTTGATTGGGGAGGAGAGATCCCGTCCTTGACCCCTACTGTGTGGGCTGTCGTCAGGGTTAGTGCTCTCTCCTCTCCTATTCAACATCAACATGAGACCGCTGGGTGAGCTCCTTCATCACCATGGTACGCTGATGATACCCAATTGTACATCTCTGCTTCTGGCGATTTAAGTGATGCTATGGATGTCTTATCCCAGTGGGGGAGGCTGTGAGGGTCTGGCTTCACCTGAGCCCTGGCAAGACTGAGTGGCTTGGGGTTCTGAGGCCTTCCAGTTCTGGGATTATACTATTGCTGGTACTGTATGGGGTTGCACTGCCCCAAACAGACCCTGTGTGCAATCTGGGGGTCCTCCTGGATTCACAACTCCTGCTCAATGAGTAGGTGGCAGTCATGGCTAGGAGGGCCTTTGCACAACTTCGTATTGTGCACCAGTTGCACCTATTCCTGGACTGAGGGGCCTTACAGTCACTGAGGCCCTGGTCACCTCCCAGTTGGACTACTACAATGCGCTCTACAAGGCTGCTCTTAAAGAGTATCCAGAAACTTCAACTGGTCCAGAATGTGGCAGTGCAGGCAGTTATGTGTGTTTCTAGTAGAATACGCATTACACCTCTGCTTTGCAAGCTGCATTGGTTACCAGTCTGTTTCTGGGTCCAATTCAAGGTACTGGTGTTGACCTTTAAAGCTCTTCATGGCATGGGACCAGAGTATCTGAGGGACTGCCCGTCCCCAATTTCATCTGCCCGCCCCACTAGATCTAGCAGAGTGGGTATGTTATGGGTTCTGTCAACTAGGGAGCTACATTTGGTGGGCCCTAGGCGGAGGGCCTTTTTTGCTGTGGCGCCCACATTGTGGAACCTTCTCACCCAGAGATGAGATTGGCCTTATCACTCCTGAGTTTTCAAAGATCTCTCAAGACCTGGTTAAGTCAGCAGGCCTAGGGACCCCAGGGGACAGGTGAGCTAGGGAGGTGGCTCTATTATTAACATCTCTTTGCCTATTATTTTCCTTTTCTGTTTTTATACTTTTCATAGTTTTTAATAATTATTGTGTAATGGTTTTATGTAATGATTGTTTACATATTTATTGTTTATTGGACTGTTGTATGCTGCCCGGTCACTTTTTGTGAGATGGGCAGCCATATAAATTTAATTAATAAATACATTCCATCTCCATATTTTCCATTTACCTTAAAGCATCTATTAATTCATACATTCTCTGCACTTCTATCCTAAGATTGTTAGCATGTTCAAGACTGTATGTTGCCTCTCCAGCACTGAAAGAAAAAATGCACATTTAAATATTCTAAACTGTTTTTATCCATATAAATACAGCAGTTATTTTGAAGTGAAGAATTTTATAGACATTGCCTCATTTAAAACACTAGTCTTGCCCATTCATGAACTGTGAATGAGTTATGAAAGAAAGGGAAAAAAATCATGAATACTAAATATAGATCTTGGTGCATTTTTTGTCATCAATTTCTCTGGAAATTATTTAGCTCAGTAAAATGAGTTCTACATTGATAAACACCTTTTTAGGGTGTGAAGCAGCTTGATTCAGGATTAGCATCACAAAGCTCTTATTCTTTGCAAGATTAAAGACGCACTTATAGGGACACAAATCCAAAGGTGTACAAAATTATAACCAGCCTTGGTAGCCAAGTATTTACACGTATACTTGCCACCTACTACAGAGAGAAGCTGACCATTCTGGCTCTGATTCTGGTTTTGTCCTAGAGTTTTTGATATTTTCCTTCTAAATTTCTGAAATTGTATTTCTCACCATACTCATATGGACACCTACAGACACACTTTATTAATCATTTATATTCTTGTTTTCTACTACAAGCTAGTTAGATTCAAAAAATTATTAATCTGGAATAACAAAGTATCTATTTTAAATGTCTGTTAAAGAAATTTAATTGAAAAAGGTAGGGAAGAATGATCAGATTTTCAAGTTCTGTACCACTTCAAAAGCTAAAGCATGTATATACATGAAAGTAACCCTACACAGACTTATCTGAGAGCAAGTTCCAACTCAAAGTGGTGTTTATTTTTTAATGTATGGATTCAACCTACAAATTGAAATCTTCAATTAAAAGCACCAGCAATTTTACAAAAGGATACTATTGTTCAAACTCCATACCCTAAAGACTAGCTAATATATTATGACAAACATTTCACAGATCAGTATCCAGTCCAGCTCAGTAAATCTAGATGTTGATGTATGGAGAAATGTTTATTTTTGGAGTGCTATAAGTTTTTAACAGTGGGTTTGTTTATTTATTTATTTATTGCTGCTTTTCTGAATTGCCCAGGTTATGGTACATAAGGACAGCCATATAAGCCTTTTAAATAAATAAATACAATTCAGAAAATATAATTGTGTAAGTATCACCCAGTACTGTTAACACTGGAAAAAAATTAAGGAGACTTTCGGATATAGCATGAGAATTAGTTCTAAGTCTCAGTTAACAATAAGACAAATGTAACAGCTGTCCCAAAGAAAACAGTAAATATTAACTTTGTATGGCGTACTAAGATTTTACAAAACTGAAAGATAGCTTTCCAATGTATCAGCTTTATAGTTCTTAATATCTAATTAATAGTTGGCTTTTCTGATTTTTTTAAAATACACAATCATCTTCTTTCCTGTGTGTTTTATGCTCAAGACATATTCAATTTAAAAAAACAACAATAACTAAAGAGGCTTACTTTAATGATTCTGCCATCTTTATGTATTCTGGGGCCTTCTGGTCAACTTTTTCCATGCAAAGCCGGAGTTTCTTGTTTAATAAAAGAAATCAACATATTAAAATTACTTGCAATTATATAATTCAAATATAAATGTGTTATATGCATCCAATTTTTCCTTTCCTTTATATGAGTTTGTTAAGTTGACCTAACTCTAATTCTATACAGGATCAAGATCTATTAATTAAGGCAATCAGAGCCTACTAGACAAAGTGAAATATTTGACTTTCTTTGGTAAACTGCTTTTCTGTAGTGGATGGGAAAGTAATGCTGAATAGGTTGCTCCTATACATTCAACAGCCATATAGTTGAAAACTTCTAGATTGGAGTTTCTGGTCTCAAAGGTAATCATGAAATGGGGCAGAACTTTACCTGAAAAAAATACATCATTTTTCCACTGAAAATTTTCTGTCCCACAATATTGACAGTGCTAATTGCACAGGGCAATTTTGTCATCCAAAATGAACGTTTTCATATGCAAATTATGTAAAAGTGCACCAGAAAAATAATCCAGAAAATTTTCCAGTTCAAAAATCTCTGGAAAATCAACATCACAGCAAAACCAACAGTGAAAGAGACTGACACAATCAATTTCAAGTGCTCTTTAAATGCACTTTAAAAACAAACAAAAAGGAAAAATCCAAGTGGTTAACAAAGATGGGATGAAAGGTATGAAAGTGCGTGTGTGTGTGTGTGTGTGTGTTTATTTATATATATATATATATATATATATACATACACATACATACACACACACACACACACACACACACAAATTCCCCTCTCACCCCTATGGGTGGTACACACATACATACATATATATATATGCATATATATATACACACATACATACATACATACATACATACATACATACATATATATAAATATAGCTTAGCTATTACTATTTTAACACATCTATGAATTTTACTTGTTCGCATTTAAGCTTGTAGAAAATCTGTGAATTTTAAATCTATTTTTTCACATCTTTGCTGTGAGAAGCCAAACATACCAGTGAGAAAAATATTCAAAGGTTTGCACTCCATCTCAGTTGTTCAAATTCTAGCAATTCAGACAGACTGTGCTGATGCTGGGCTATTAACATACCTTTTAAAATGTGGACCATGTTTACTCAACAAAGAGAAAAAAAAGCTTCCTACAAAAACATACTGATGCTTAACTGGATTATGAAACCAGCACAGGCCACTAAACTGTTGTAGTCTGTAAGATTACCAGTTTGCTTAAATCCCTCATTGCAGGGTCTGCAATTTCCTTCAAAAAGGATTCATGAAGTAGATAAGTCAACAGCAAGTGGATGCACAGGCATCTCTATGATCACCTCAGTTACAAAGATCGCCTGAGCTGTTAGAATTGGAATGAATCTAGTTCACATACTATTGTATGGTTGCATTAGCTATGTAAGATCCATGTTTTTCTGTCAACAGTGCACAGTATACAACTGATACTTTATTATTTTACTAAAAATGGTAAACTTTGCCTATAGAAAAAGAGAATGCCGGCTGCCCCTGCCCTCTGGAATATTCTCCCCCGAGAGGTGCAGCGGGCCCCTAACCTCCTGGCTTTCCAGAAATGACTAAAGACCTGGCTCTGCCAGCTTGCGTGGAGCAATAAGAGTTTTAATCAACCCTGGGGGTGGCTAGCTTCCTGATGATGCTCCCTGAGCCTAATACTCGCCAATTACCATCAATTCTTGGAATATATTTATTATTTATTTTTATACTGTATCTTCTCTGTAAATCACCCAGAATCACTTTTTAACGAGATGGGTGGTGACAAATTTGATAGATAGATAGACAGACAGACAGACTCAATCAACCAACCAACCAACCAACCAACCAATCAATCAGCTGGCCATATCTGTATTGTTCTCAGAACTGCAATATTCTTTTTGAGATGTGATGACCAGAACTACTGTATATGCAGTATTCTAACAATGGTGACATGTTGCTAAATGAGTTCTACAAGAACCAAACTAAAGCTCTAAACCTATCCTACACTACTTATAATAAATAATTTTTTCATATAAATTGTCACTCAAAAAAATCCAAGATGGGTAAGCAAATCCTTTTTGAAAAGCTTCTAAATTCTTGAAAACAATTGGATCAATCTGTTTGAAATTTGGCAGGATAAATCCCCTCTGAAAATGCAACAATAGCTGCAAATTTCATCCATTTTTGTCAAATGCAAAAGACTATAATCTGTTGATTTCCCATAATAGTTAAGAGTAACACAACTTCAGTAATAATAGATATTATGTCATAACTTCAGATTTTCCAAAGTGAGATTCTGATTTTAAGCTTCCAAGATTATTTCAGCCAAATGGTTATTTTCTAATCAACAAAGCTAAACCAAATCTTGTCATCAATGAGCCACCCTACTGTTTTCTTTTCAATACAAACAGTTCCTAGTGTATTAGATCTACTTTCATAACAACTATTATATATGATATTGGCAATAAGTCTCATTTAACTCCCAATCTCTGTCATTTTACCTCATACAGTTTCACAATATCTGGTATGTACTCCCTTTCATCAATCTGTTGTTCCCTTTTGAGCAGTGTATCTTTACAGTGTCTACAGCAACGGATTCGATCATCATCTTTTTCATCCAAGACAGAACTGACACTGCTTATGCTACTGATGCTACCTCGCCGAGAGCCCTGGATACTATTGGGTGAGCAGCTGGGGCTAGTATGAGAGGCCAAGACTTCCTTGCTAGCAGTGGTAAGTTTGCCTGAAAGGAGAGACCAACAAAATATAACTGACAAAGTGTAATGGTCCTGCTGAATGAACACTGATCTTGAACACAGCTTCAAAGACTCAGTTCTACTCAACTCCATTTACACATAAAACAGGAACTGCAGTAAAACTGTACACTATAAGGTAGTTGTTAGGAAGATATAAATCAAATGTTTTCTCCTTCTTCAACTTTAAAATATTATGTTCAAAGTAAATATGAATATTTATGCATCATATCTGATGAAATCTATCTACTAAACAAGCAAATGACAAATGTCATACTGTAGTAATAGGATATTTCATTTTTGATGGGAAGAAACATTTTAGTTATTATTATATGTGACTTCTAAAAGCTGTAGAGGAGGATGTCAATAGAAAGGGGATAGCAATAATTTTTTATCTTTTTCTAAAAACATTTTGGGGTTCAGAATGTTTAAAAGCAAAACATCTTTTGTCAAAACATGGAAAAAAATCCTGCCACCTAAAATGGCCATTTTCGTATTGAATTTTTAATGACAGAATCATGAGTAACTCTGGGAAAATAAGATGCAATTTATGAGTTGCCAACTGCTCTTCTAGAAAAAGAACCCTCAACCCCACTCCAAAAAACCCTCTGATAATGTAGTGCATACATGCACACACATAAGGCCACTGCATCATACTCTTCCCACTGCAGCTCTTGGCTGTTGTTTATGCTGCTATTAAAAAAAACAAAAAACACCACCAACAAGAAGACCTTAAAAATATGTCCTCCAATCCTCCTCAAATTTCCTCTGCTGCTTTATCTGATCAGGAGAAGACAACGATTACTCATTTCGTGACAAATATAAAAACATAGCAATATTTTTTCTTAATTCATACCGTAATAATGTTTGAGTGACACTAAGCCAGAATATAATAAATACTGAAAATGAAATTAAGCCATTTCTATCCTACCATTGCACTCACTTGCAAAGGGGAGACTGACCAGTTCCATGCACTTCTTGCACATGATAGACCCACAGAGGCGGCAGTGATGGCGCCTGTTCCGTATGCTAAACTTGTTACCGCAGTCTGGACAAAATGGCACATCTTGATCATTAACCCAAGGCACGACCGATTTCTCTATTGCTGCAATAAGACCCAATAACCTATTAGACATCATCAATGAAATCCTAGCAGAAAATATTAGCAAAGGTACTACTTCTTTGTGCTTACCTCTTATCTTTGCAGAATCTGTAATTGTTCTGTCAAAGGAAGTAAGCTGGCCAAAAGAAAATGACCAAGAATTAGACTTACATACAGAATTTTACTGTATAGTTTGTCACATTATTTCAAATAGTCTTACATCTATTCAATTTGTTTTTCTTAAAAATCAGATGCCTCCCCTGAGTATCTCTTTTATTTTATCTTAGTAATGGACCAGCAGAATCCAGATAGTGAAAAAAATTAATAGAAAAAATATTTAAAAATTCAGAGAAATCTTTATATTTTAAAATTCAAAGTTTGAATAGGGAACAACAATGAAAATGGAGATTGAGAAGTAAGGTATTTGAATTTTTCTAACTAAAAAGTAAAGTTTAAAGCTGCTAAAGAAAGAACATTATGCTCCTTAATTTCAATTTCTGTTCAGTTCCTTATTGTGTAGTTTTAGACCAGAAAGGGAACACTACATTTTTCACAGATTTTCTATTAATTAGTATTGCTATTAATGGGACACTTCAGAAAGGTTAAAGTAGGGCTAGACAGCATTTTTTTCTGCCAAGTAATTTTCTAGTTGTACTTTTTAGACTGCTATATGGTAGGTGAGACTTAAACAGACAAGGGCCAAAAGTATATTGTGCCTTAGAGGATACTAAGTTAAAGTAAATTATGGACCACAGAGTTTTCCTCCCAGAATCTCTATATTTAAAACTAATATGAAAACAGACATCTCTCTACAGTTATTGTTACTTCTTTTTGTTGATAGCATCTCACCAAGAAATGTACTTTTGAATTATGCTTTAACAAATAATGTAATAATAAACATCACAAGAAATGTTATAACAGCTAATGATTGAAATAAAGGCTTACATATGCGATAAAAACATTTTTGAAAGAAAAATTAAAGAAAATTAGATTTTTGAAACTACAAAATATTTACCTTTTCTAACCTGATTATTAATTTATTGACTTCCACAACATAGTGATCAATTCTGGCTGCTCTGTGTTTCTTAAAATCAGAAAGATGACTCCTTATAGCACCTAATATGAAATAACCAGTTAGGAAACTTGACAGAATAATTCAACCATAGATATTCAGTTAACAAGCAGTTTATCATGCTCTTGTTTCTCTCTATCAAATCTGCTGTTCAGTCTGAAATTCAGGATTAAAGCATGGTATCTCACGGACCAATTGCAGTGCCATAAGCCACACAGTGGACATAGTTACTGAGTTCAGAGCCCAGATTGTGGCTTAGAGAGGATATTAATCATAAACATATTACTCTTCTCTTTACTGGTCCAACCAGTTAAGCAGCCATTAATCCTTCAGGAAAATGATACAGAGGAGCGGGTGTTGCGGGGGGGGGGGGGAAGGAACCTGGAAAAGGACTGGCATTCCCCCACTGTGTATGCAGGGTAATTATACACTTGGGTGTTACAGTAAAAAACCACAGCCAGATGTGGTTTGCCACATCATCTGGTATACACAGTTAATATTAAACATGGTTCAATGTGTTATGTAAACATGTTCATGTCTTCATACTACTGCTCTGTAGTATTCTAGTCTTCTAGAATGTAGAAAGCCTGTATTCTAGTCTTCATTGATAAAATAGAATTTACTTCTATCTATAAGATGATGCCACCCTAATGGCAGAAAGTGAAGAAGAACTAAAGAGCCTCTTGATGAGGGTGAAAGAGGAGAGTGCGAAAGCTGGCTTGAAACTCAACATTAAAAAAACTAAGATCATGGCATTCCTGATGCTGGGAAAGATTGAAGGCAAAAGGAGAAGAGGACGGCAGAGGATGAGATGGTTAGATAGCATCACTGAAGCAATGAGCATGAAACTGAGCAAACTCAGGGAGGCAGTGGAGGACAGGAAGGCCTGGCGCAATATGATTCATGGGGTCACGAAGAGTCGGACACAACTTAACAACTGAACAACAACAACATAAGATGATGGTATTTCAGAAAACACATTTCTATTATGGAATTTTCTGCTGGTCTTAATTACTGCTAGTGCTGAGTCTACTTAGCTTTTAGCATCAAATGAATACATACATTTGTACAAATTCATTGCCTATTACAAACTATCTTCATAGTACAATACCATACCTATATTCTCAGATTTCGGTGGTGCTTTTTCCCAGATAAGTTAGTACAGTATATTTATATAGATTTATACATAAAATAAAAATAAATTTACAAAGTTAAAAATGTCCAGCTAACTATTAAAAACTTTTACAGATTTATTATTTTTAGATTACACGGTTCAATATTTAGGGAGCTGCAGCTCAGCATCATTGGGAGGGTAACATGCTATCCATCCCTGTTTTGAATGAAGATTTCTTCATTGCTTACCTAATTCTTGGAGTTCCCACATATATGGATCCACTCCACCATAGCTGTAAGATTCATATCGTTCCTGAGACCCCCCATCATTCCGGTCATCATCTCGTTTCAACAGTTTATTTTTTGCTTTTTTTGCTTTTTGAACAAGATCTAAAAAGGATAAAATGGTACATGTCACAAATTCTATTTATACATTTAAACATGATAGTTAAGACTTGCTTCTTTATAGTTGTCTCTGTGATAGTGTGGCCAACCCATGGATAGCATGGAGCAGGGCCCTGCATCCAATTTGCAATTTCCAGAATTCCCTAGAATGGGTTGGCCCGTGATTTTTAAACTCAGTTTGTCCTTTTGGCTGGATGAGAAAGTTTAAAGGCAAAATAGCATGTCTTAAAAACATCTCCCCCCCACCCCCAAAAAACCCCAAATCAGGCTGTATTTCCTAGATGGACAAGCTTAAGTGGCAAAATGGAGACCTTAATTCTTTGTTCTAAACCTGGCTTTCTAGCTCAGATTTCCTTGGCAGATATAACAGCTTTTTCTCCTCTCTCATAGGAATGGGATGCACATTATTCTGAAATTTGCACTAAAATCTGAAAATGAGAAGAATTACAAAAATGCCCACAAAACACAACCCTGAAAAAAAATCTCCTATTTGGTCTGACCTGTTGGGAATACAAATGTGTCAATTAGCCAACCAGTCCAATTATTGGCAGCTCACAGGAATATTTTGTACCCTGTATAGACTTAATTTGGGAAGCAATTTGTGCAACAGAACACTGGACAAAGCAGAAGGCAAGAGCACTTTAAAGGCAGAACAATGACGCATTTAACAGCCTTCAGAGAACTGGGAAACAACTTGTAAGGAGTGAAGGAAATTAACAGTTCAACACAACCACTTGCTCTTTGTGTTTATTGTGAATGGATTTCTAAGTGTTTGGCTATTTAAAGGAGGGGGGGATGCCCAATAATTAGCATATAAACATGTTACAATTATTTTGTACCTTTATGGCTACCACTATTCTTAAGCTCTTGTTACTAATTATTGTAGCCAATGACTGAAATTGTATGGTGACTAAGGACTGTTTACATACCACATTTCATCCCATCAGAGTATTCCCAAGAATGACTCTGAATGTCTGAAAATATAATGAAACTAATGCGTCAAAATCACCATGACAATCAACAACACATACAGCTAGAAGTAGCTTGACTTAGTCTGGGTCCTCAGGGACAGAAATGGACATGAACCTAGAAACATTAGCATGACTTATGAAACAGTATGTTGTATGGCTAAAATTGTAGGTAGCGAATAGCACTAAACTGATATTAATGATTATTAATGAACTTGCACTAGTTTCCCAAAATCATGGTATCAGATAGCTATGTATAGTGTGTATCCTGTATTCTTCTGGCACCCTGGCTAAAGTATCCCTTTTGTTCTGACTAAAGCAACAAGAGCAAGAAACCTGAAGACCATCAGGAATGACTAAGTTACTCAGGTGGTAGCTCAGGGGGCAGCATGTAGCTGCCTATGTGCATCCTTCACTACTTAAACTGACGGGAACTGCCCCATGGTACTTAAGAAACTTCCAAGCACCCATCCAATCACAAATGACCACTTCAGCCAGAGAACTCACAATTAACCAATTCTAAATGGCGCTCACTCTCACAATCAGCTATTTAAAGTAACAGATGGGCATATATAGTATTACCTTTTACTTTTATCTCCTGGTGTCATGACTTTTCTGTAACTAGCTAGATACCCCATACCAAATCCATTCCTATTTACCTCCTTTACATTCTTTGTTTTAAGGTCTGTAACTGAACCCAAGTTTGAAAGTCCAGTACTTTGTTTCTTTCATAGCGGAGGCCTTGGCTGCTGCCTCGAATAGGGAGGCGGCTGGGGCTTTGGACAGGATCGTGCCTATGCAACCTCTCTTGCCACATTGGCCCCAACACTCCCCGTGGTTTACGGAGGAGTTGAGGGTGCTGAAGAGGGTTAAGAGGCGTCTAGAGCGCCGCTGGAGGAAAACAAAGACTGAATCCAACCGAACACAGGTTAGAGCCGCTATCAAGGCCTACCTTGTGGCAATAAGAGCAGCGAAGCGCCACTACTTCTCCACCCTTATTGCATCCGCAGAATGCCACCCGGCGGCCCTGTTTAGGATCACTAGGTCCCTCCTTGGTAAGGGGGATGTGGAGGTTCATTTGCAGGGCAGTGAGGAGGAATTTTCGGAGCATGTGCAGGACAAAGTCGCTCAGATTCGTTCCAAGTTAGACTCCGAGCGTGGGGCAGGGTCTGGGGAGATACCGGGAGACCGTTCTTGCCCAGTTATCTGGGAACAGTTTGATCCTGTTGTTCCTGAGGAAGTGGACAGGATCCTGGGGACTGTGAAGGCCACCACTTGCCATCTTGACCCATGCCCCTCCTGGCTGGTGAAAGCAGCTCGGGAGGTGACATGTGGCTGGATCCAGGCGATGGTTACTACATCCTTTCAGGAGGGAGTGTTTCCAGCTGCTTTTAAGTAGGCATTGGTGCACCCCCTCCTCAAGAAACCCTCCCTGGATCCTACTGTGCTGGACAATTTTCGTCCAGTCTCCCACCTCCCCTTTTTGGGGAAGGTGGTTGAGAAAGTGGTGGCATCACAGCTCCAAAGGGTTCTGGAGGAAATGGATTATCTGGATCCCTTCCAATCAGGTTTCAGGCCTGGTTATGGAATGGAAACGGCACTGATCGCACTTATGGATGACCTCTGGCAGGAGCGGGATAGTGGAAGTGCGACCATCCTTGCTCTCCTTGATCTCTCCATCCCAGGTGAAGTAAGTGATGCCGTGGCCACCCTTTCGCGGTGCCTGGAGACTGTAAGGGTCTGGATGGGGAATAACAGGCTTCGGCTGAACCCTGGTAAGAGTGGCTGTGGGTTAATGGCTCCTCTGTGTCCGGGACTTTGTCATCTTTGGTGCTGGATGGGGTGGCACTGCCCCAGACAGACCCAGTGTGTAATCTGGGGGTCCTCCTAGACTCATGGCTCCTGCTTGAAGAGCAGGTGGCAGCCGTGGCAAGGAGGACCTTTGCACAACTTCGGGTTGTGCATCAGTTACACCCTTTCCTGGATTGGGATGCCCTTCGAACAGTCACTGATGCCCTTGTTATCTCCCAGATAGACTACTGCAATGTGCTCTACATGGGGCTACTCTTGAAGAGTATCCGGAAGCTACAGCTGGTCCAGAATGCAGCCGTACGGGCTATTTTTGGAGTCCCAAGGAGGGCCCATGTAACGCCACTGCTCCACGAGCTGCATTGGGTACCAGTTTGCTTCCGGGTCCAATTCAAGGTGTTGGTTATCACCTTTAAAGCCCTACGTGGCATGGGACCAGGTTACTTAAGGGACCGCCTTTCCTCTAAGACTTCAACCCGTCCCACCTGATCACACAGATGGGGCATGCTTCGGACCCCCTCAGTAAAAGAACTTCAATTAGCGGGGTCCAGAAGGCGGGCCTTCTCTGCGGTAGCCCCCGCTCTTTGGAACATTCTGCCCCCGGAGGTGCGACTGGCCCCCTCACTCCTGGTAGAGCTTTGAAGACCTGGTTCTGCCACTTAGCCTGGGGTGGGGAGGGAATACCTCAAGCATGGGGATGGCTAGCCCCATAGAGGCCTTCTGTCTTCAGCCTTAGATTTTTCATTTTCTTGGACTCTCCTTCCCCTTTTTTAGAAATGCTTTTAAACTGATGTTTTATGTATTTATATATATTTATGTTTTTAATGTTCGGTGTGACTCGCCCAGAGTTCCCCCATTGTGGAGAGATGGGCAGGTGAGAAATTTAATAAACAAACAAACAAACAAACAAACTGGAGGGATTCTATATGGATAGATTCTGTGCTGAAAAGCACCAAGTCTCTCTGGCTAGCTTCCATATGCAGCCCAATGTAAGGGCTTTATTTACAGAGAGCTGTGTCTTTCAAATAAACTGCTAAATGAATTAAATGGTTTGTTCACTTGATGAACAAACAGGACTTCTTAAGCTGCACGTTGAAGACTTCCAAATGTTTCAAGTCAAGCTTCACCATTTTCAGGTTTTTAATTAAGTTTCATTACTTCCCTACTTAATTGTTGGCAATCTTTTCTTCAACTGCTCCACTCTTTTACTCAAAGTGTCTTATGTGTTTGTAGCCAAGAGTTCAAATTTTGTTTCCTTAGTCCAAAGCACATTCCTCCAAAATATTTTAGGCTTATAAAGGCTTTCTTTTGCCAACTTTAGATAATGACTTTTGTGATGAGTTAGAGAAAAGGTTTCCTTTTGCCAACTTTCCCCTGCAGATCTTTGTTGAATAAGTAATGCTATACTGCAGAACTGTGGACAACTACTCCACAGTCCAAACTTCTGCACCTATCACATTCATTGTTTTCTTATTTTAAACAACTGCACAGAAATTTTAAGTGTGCATTCACATTTGCAAAAAAATAGTCTTATTTCACTTGTACCATGAACAGATTATATCAGCTTCAATTCACACAGGGATACATTGAAACATAATTTGACAGTGATGCCTTAACTTTTGCATGCATGGTATGTACCGATTACTTTACAAACAATACTGATGCTAAAGGCTCCCAAGGGGCTTACAATCTAAATATCCATGTTGTCTTCTCAGTACATTTGCCTCATAAAACAGTTTGTGGATTGTATTTTTTATAGTAAAAAGGGATTTAAATCCACACTGAGAGGCTTCCTGAAGTATCAATTACTGGGCTTATCATAGCTGTGCCAAAGAAAACAGCATTGTTGAGGGATTCTGTTCTTTGTGAATTGCTAGATTGTGTCATATAGGCACAGCAGAGTATGTGGAAACACTCTGCTTTCAACATGATATCTTGGTTCCTTCCATTCCTGGGTCATGTGTGGACATCATCACTATGCCTCCCCATGATTTATGAGTGTTAATTGTATTGCTGTAAGAGGGAAGGTGACATTATTTGTATTTTTAATAAATAAAAAATTATCACCTATGTTAATGAAACACATCAGACTACTACACTATGCCAGTAATATATTGATGTAAGCAAGTGAAAGCATTAGCAGGACCATTCTTTTATTAAATACTGTACAAAAAGATTATTCTATCAGATACTGTGCCTTGGATACTAGTCTAAAACAACTGATAAAAGTTCAGTATCTTAAACTCAACTTAGTTTCATCAACTGATTTTAATAAGAGAAATATTTTAAGCATGTGTCTGTTTGGGGCATGAAAAATTGTAAATTTTATTAGTGTGATTACTGACCCTGAAAGATAGATGTACCAACACATTATTAATTATCACAAGTGAATTAAAAACATTGTTTGTATTCAATTTCCCACACTATGTAACCTAGCTATAAAAAGTGTGGCCATCATTCCTTCTGCAGCATTCATGGCTCCAGAATAGATAGGTTTACAATTGGGGAGGATTTAGACATGTCTAAGGGTGAAGAGTGTCTTAAAGAGGCACCCATTTCATTTTTTAAGACCCTCCACCCGCCATACCAGTTGCATACTCTTGCTATGCAACTAACAATTGGCTTTCTGTGTATTGTCAAAGGCTTTCACGGCCGGCATACGATGGCTGGTGTGGGTCTTCCGGGCTGTGTGGCCGTCTTCTTCAAGAACTTCAAGAACACGGCCACACAGCCCGGAAGACCCACACCAGCCAATTGGCTTTCTATTCATCTTAATAAAGCTTACATACTGCTACACAGTGACTGCCAACATAT
Source organism: Python bivittatus (assembly GCF_059951505.1). NCBI lineage: Eukaryota > Metazoa > Chordata > Lepidosauria > Squamata > Pythonidae > Python > Python bivittatus. Next base: position 66,711,679 of record NW_028277035.1, read on the forward strand.
ATACATAGTAAGCAAAGAGATGTGTGTTACATATGTAACAATAGGAATTAGAAGGCCTTACTCTTTAGTTGTCCTTTAACATCTCTGTCTTCACTTGAATGTTCTTCATAATGAGATTGGAGCTGATGAAATGACTGCAGGTCCTTCAGACACAGGGGACATAGAAAGCCCTCTCTCACCTCCCCAGGATCATCAAATGGAGGTGTGTAGCTTGTTGCCATAATGGTCCAAGGTCCCTGAGGTTATTGCGTTTCTCCAAATCTCAGGTGCTACAGAACACTGTATGCCATGAGTAAAGAACTGAACATACAGTGAGGAAATAGTTATTGCTCTTGTTTTTTCTGCAAAATATTCCCCTGAAAAAGATGCAAAGAGTAATTTTAAATGGAAGAAGCTATTTAATTTGGTAAATATATTTTCTCTGATATGTTAATACACTTTTAATGTTTTATTTCAGAAGACCAAGAGATAGGCAATGTGGTTCTCAGAGTCTCCAAGATGTCCCAGATGCCTCCTTTAAATACCTACTAGGATTCCTAAATAAATGTTTAATTAAAATTAAGTAAATATGAAGCTGGAGTGCTGCAAAACAATCTAACATCACATATGTTTTGAATGACGCCTTTTGCTCCCACACAGATCTCACTAAGATTATAGAAAGTATTACATGGGGATAGTTCATGTTCTGGTAAACAGACATTCTGTGGACTGTTGTGCTAATAATCGTGGCTATTTTGTGAGCCAAGCCTTAACAATCATGTTGCCTCCCACCACGTGATTTCAAAATTCCAAAGGTGTCCCAGCCCAAGAAGGTTCCATACCTCTGAAATAGACTCTGTTTCTGCTCTGGAGTATGTACACTAAATTGGTAAGGAAAAATACTCTTTTTATATGCCTCTGGAAGCCATCCTAAATTCTGCAGGACAGTCTTCCCCAAACTGACACCATCCACATATTTTAAACAGTAGGTTTCATGCTGTCAAATCATTGTCTATGCTGTCTGATTTGAAGGGTGCCAAACTGAAATAGCTGTTATAGGGCAAGCCTAAATTCAAAGAAACAGAAAACAATATTTCATTTAGATAAAAAGAGTAGGAATTAAAAAGAAGGCAATTTTAAAAGCATATGATATAAATCACTCAATCAACAAGTTAACTGAAATTAATGTAAGCAAATATGCATAGGATGCCATGTTATTTCATACTGTTGGTAAACATCCAGCATATCTGAATTACTCAATTAGGCCAGTGACTAAACAAGAAAAACAAAGCAATTAAAGTGAAAGAAATATGCAAGAATAATAAAAGGTTTCAAAACACAGAAAGAGGTGAGCACATAAGATATGTATAGCAAGATATTAATACACCACCAAAGTGTCCTTAATTTTTAGCTATACATCAGCTGAAAATAGATCTACCTATGCTTAGAGTAAACGCAGATCAATTAATTGCAGTTAATTATGACCAAGGCTCACTTACTGAATCATGATTAAAAACTCATTGTGATCTGGATCCAATCCAATCTTTAACCTATTTATTTAAATTATGCATTTTTTCTTCTTCTAACACACTCTTTATGATCGGTACATATCAAGCTGGCCATTCAAGTTCCATATAATAAGGCAAGAATTTCACTAAAATAACCTAAATATGAAAAAAGAAGATCCTCTAAATTATTTTTAAAGCTGACTTCTCAATGTTTTGCTTTTCACTATACAAAAATTATTTTATTTGATTTTCAAGAAAACTAAGATGTCAACATCCACAGTATCCTTTTTTGGTCTCCTAAACTAGATAGTCCTAAATTTGCTAAAATGCTCCTATATATTTAAGCCATAATATTTTTATATCGATATGCTGAATGCATTAAGTGAAAATTCTGATTCACACTGGTGGTTACGAGAACAGAATCTGGGATGTAACAAATTAATTCAAACTAAAAAGCTATTACTTTGAATATGAATGCTTAGAGAACTAAATGGCATTTTCAGTTGCTGATTCCATATGTTAAAGGAATCACCATTCTGACAAAACCGAAAGAGTAAAAAAGATCAAGGAGTTTACTCATATGATATACAATCGTATATAAAGATGTGGGCTTTCTGGAAAATTTTATTATGCCAATGGGAATAATTCAAATTAGGATATCTGTCACAATATCCATAGTTTGCGCAAATATTGGGCCTTTATTATTTTAGGTTAAAAAAAAACCCAAATGTAGGCTATTTTATTAGGGTTGCTAACAACTATACAGGTAGACCTCACCTAACAACTGCAATTGGGATTGGAATCTTGTTGAGCGAAGCAGTCGTTAAGTGAGATGCCCACATGACTGCTTCGCTCAACTACTGCAATCCGGACATTCCCAGTTGCGGTCATTAAGTGAACTCCCAGGTCATTAAGCGGATGGAGCGAAAGCGCTGTCTGCTGAAAGTTTTCAGCTCAGCGCAGAGCTGAAATCCTTCCAGAAAACAGCTCTTTGAGAGCGAAAGGGCTGCCTGATAGTTTCAACTCCACATCGAGCTGAAATCCCCCCAGCAGGCAGCCCTTTCATTCTCAAACATTCCTAAAGCCTGCCAAAGGGTTTGCCCTCCCCTCTGTGAACGGAGGGGAAATCCTTCCTGGAGCTGGAGGAACGGAGCTCAAATCTTCAGGATATGAGTTCCATTCCTGCATACTGCTGCATCCCCTCCGCTTGCAACTTTCCCTGCTGGCTTCTAATGGGGAAGTGGGCAGAGAAAATTCCAAATGGTGATCAAATAATCATAGGGTGCTTGGCAACCAGTTGTAAATGCAAGCCGATTGCCAAGTGCCTGAAATGCGGCCATGTGACTGGGGGGGGCGGGGTGAAGTTTTATGATGAAGTGTCGTAAAGCACCCCGAGGCTGTCGTAACTTCAAAGCGTCATTAAGCAAATGGCTGTTAAGCAAGGACTACCTGTATGTGGAGAAAAATTACTTTATTGGAATTTTAGAAACAAAGTTGGGCAACTGCATTGTACTTTTAGCTTCTCATTCTTCTAGAGCAATTGCCTGAAAAACAAAAATAGAACTTGGATACAGGTAGTCCTCGAGTTATAGCCATTCAAAGTTACAGCGATGCTGAACGAATAGTACTTCACCTGGTTCCCAAAGTTACAGCTGTTGTAGTGCCCCCACAGTCATGTGATCAAAATTTAGGTGCTTGGCAGCCCACCCGCACTTACTATTGCAAGGGTAATTCAACTCCCCCCACCCATCTGCCCCCCTCTCTGCCCTTTTGTTCCCCAACACTCTGCAGCCCCTGCTGTCCTGTACTCTGTCACCCCCAGCTCACCTTCGCCATCTTCTTGCTCCCACTGCTAACCAAGCACAAGCCTGGTCTTTTGTGAGGCAGCTCCCGGCCACACAAGACCTTTTTGCCGAAGTCACACATGGCAGGCGGCTTCCTCATGAGACCTCGGCAAAAAGGCCTCATGTGGCCAGCAGCTGCCTTGAGAAGGGCCAGGCCAGGCGTGCTGGGTCAGCAGCGGGATAAGAAGACAGCAAAGGACAGCTGGGGGCAGCAGAGTGCAGAGTGGCAGGAGCCATGGAGTGCAGAGTGGCGAGGGCCGCTGTGGCTTTCTGCCATGCTGCTGGGCTGGGCTGGGCCAGACCAGGCCAGCTGGGGCTTCACACTGCAGTTCTGGGCTGAGGCAGCTGTAGCTCTGCACTGCAGCTCTGGGGCTTCTTACCACCCCGGAACTGCAGCATGCCAAGAAGCCTGAGCTGCAGCACAGCAAGCAGCCCCAGAGCCATGCAATTCTAGGACTGCTTGACACCCTGTCAGGCAGGGTGCAGGGTGGCTAAAAGGGCAGAGATGGTGGTCAGGGAATATGCAATTGGGGGGAGTTGAAGGGGAGGCAGTCTCTTACCTTGGAAGAACCAAGGCTTGGGGCTGGGAGGGACCAAGCAAGGAACGGTCTGGATCAGGGTGGGTCCTTGGTTAATGACTGGTAGGATTCAGTTAACAACAGCAATGGGAAATTCCAGGATTGCCACTGCTAAGTGATGCGGTCACGTGAGGTGGCACTTTATGAACACATCACTTAGCGATGGAAATTCCAGTCCCAATTGCCATTGTAACTGGAGGACTATGAGTGTGAACCTTGCCTGAAGTGGATAATTGTGACCTATGGAAAATTTTCCAGGCCAAATCACTGATCATACAAACTCATAATTCCTTGAAGTAACTTTGTAACTAGAATAATATGCCACAAGCAAGGAATATAAAGGAACAAGTTATATTATTATCTGGACAAGCAAGGCCTATAAGACAAAGATGGATGAAGTACCTAAAAAAGAGCCATGCTATTCTGTAATTTTTGCATCATTAACTGTCTCAACTTCCTGTGAGCATCACACATACAATCTACAGTGACTGATGCACAATTAATGCTCAGCACATCACTATGCTCATCTTCTATTACCAAGCTTTTTTTTTTTTTAATTACATAAGGTGTGAGCAGCCTTTGGATTCAGATGTCCTTTCGTGAAGCATCCAGATTCCCCTCCAAATGTGCTCTGAATTTCAATGATACAATATCTGTCCACTTGCAGATGATGGAGAAAAAAATGAAAACTGTAGTGTAAAACAAAATTAGCACTCTTAAAACAAGCAGATTTTTTTTTTATCAAGGTGGCTAATAATCTAAAATAGAACACAAGTAAGAAAGACAGAAAGAAATACAGTTAAAAACATTGAAGCAACCTCATTCCAGTCTTCAGTGTTGGCATCTTATCCAGGCCAGGAGTGGGTTTTCTACTAATTCACTGTCTAAATCTTGCACTGGCCTCTTCCAACTCCATGATTTGATTCTATGAACCAAGAGAGTTAAGGCATCCGATTCTGAGGCAAGAGCAAAAGTAGGCCGATTCCCTTTTCTTCAGGCAGGGTATTTCTACAGTCAACAACCACAAGATAGTTATTTGACAGAAGCCAGTTCCCCCGAATACAAGGATGGAGACTGCTTGTACTCTTATTCATCACTGTTTCTGCCACAGCTCCTGACCCCTGTCAGGAAAAGAAGTGGGAAGAACTGATACCCCTCTGTATTTTTTTATAAAATCGAAAAAGGGCGGAGAGGGCAGGACGAGGAGAAATGGAGACTCAGGCTTATGGGGAGGGAAGAGGCAGCCGGAACATCAATCATGGAAATCCTGAAAAGCAGGAATCTGTCTGGGGCGAAAGCCGGCTCTGGCTCCTTTACCCCCGGAATCCCGAAACCCGCAGGCCCGTGAACGCCGCCCACAGGCATCAGGATGGGGGGAAGCGCCAAGAATATGGCAGGGGGACAAAGCCCCAAGCAATGCCAGGCTCGGGGAAGGGCGAGACAGCGGCGGGAGCGGCGGGCGAAAGGGACCGCAGGAAGGGCAGCGAAGGGTCTCCCTCTCCGACTAGACCCCAGCGGCTCTATGCGCCCCCAAGGAGGGGAGCGAGGGGGCAACTCTCACCTCAGCCTCGCGGAGGCGGCGGCCCGAAGGCCGAGCGACCAAAACCCGCCTCGGATGCCCAGGAAGCGACAGGGCCCTCTTACAGGCAGCGGTCTATCGATCGCAGAAACGCCGATGCGAAGAAGGGCCGCTCAGCCTAGGCGGAGAAAGGGCTGGTGAAGAAGAGTACCGAACAATCGATAGGAGGCAAGCGGAGGGTGGGGCTGAGCGGGCCGCTCGCGCTCGCCCGGCTTCAGCTGGGGCTGTTCGGTGGGGAGAGGCGAGGTGGGGAGGCCTCAAAAATCCGGATGACCACTAGAGGGCGAGGCTGCAGTTTCCTGCAGCCCAGATTGGGAGCTGGGTCAGACCGACTTAAGTTTGGTAAAGTGTTCATTAGGTAAACTGAGGGCTCTCTAGAGCAGATTAGGAAGCTGAAAATACGTTATGGAAGGAGGCAGTGCCAAGCCACTCGGTAGCAGGAGTCGAGCTCGCTTTATCTTTCTAGCCCAGTCATTTTGGTTGATATTGGAAAGTTAAGTAGGCTCAGACCTGGCTAGTACTTTAGGGTGAGACCATCAGCAAATTCGGGGGCTATAAGGTTGACTGGAAAGGGGGGGAAATCCTTGGACAGATAGTGCCAGAACACCCGTTGTTGCTACAAAAAAACAAAACGAATGCGGCAGACAGGAGTTGAGTTTGACTGAGGAAAAGTTGGTTGACTTAGAAAAGCTTGGGCCTAAAATAAGGACAAATCAGATAAGACCTGGTGACATTTTGATGTCCTGGTCTACAGTTCTCATGCTCTGAAACAAGCTCAGAAAGTGGCTATGCAGGCCAGGAATCCAGCAAACTGTAGATAGTTTGGGCAAGGCTGTGATTCATAAAGCTGCAGGTGGAGAAAGGTGAAGGTTTTTCACAGCAACAGCAGCACATTTGTTGCACAAAAGTAGTGGTGGCCATAGACTTGAACAGCAAATTAGAGAAACCCACAAACCCAGGTCACACAACATGCTGAGCCACCATGGTGGTGTCTCTTGTTGACTTTACAAGTTGAGTGAACTCAGCCATTGTACTTTGTAAGCCACGCTTTTATCCCTATCATCATCATCATCATCCCTATGGAATACGCTCCCCCCTGAGATGAGGCAGGCCCCTACTCACTCAACCTTCTGGAAAGGGATAAAGACCTGGCTCTGCCAACTCACATGGAGCCAGAAGAGGAGCAACAACCCTGGGGATGGCTAGCACCTTGATGATGCTCCTGTAAGTTAATATCCTTATCTACCAACAGTACCTTGGGAGATATTTGTGTATGGATATGGTTTTTATTGTATTTTTATTGTATTTTAATTAATATTTATTATTGTTTTTACTGTAAACCGCCCAGAGTTGCTTCCTAGTGAGATGGGCGGTGACCAAATTTTAAATATAAATAAATATAAATAAATACTTTTATTAGCACAATCTGGAACCCAGCCAGTTGCCATTTGTTGTTGTTAGATTTTTATCCTGCTTTTTTTTTTTTTAATATTTGGTGAACTCAAGGCAGTGAACATAGGTATTACTCCTGCCTTCTACTTTCCCCACAACAACAGCCCTATGAGGTAGGTTGGGCTTACGGAGAATGACTGGCCCAAAGTCAGCCACCAGCTTTCATGCCTAAGGGAGACCTAGAACTCACCATCTCCTGGTTTCTAGGCCAGCACCTTAACCACTACACCAAACTGACTCATTTGTTAAAAAAATGTTTCGCCATCTATCTAATTTAATATCCACTGTGGATTAATTTGCCTTAATTCTGTGGAAAGAGAAATACACCCAACACATGTTCAGAAGGGAGATTGGCTGGATACAGAAACAAGTCAGATATATTCTGCCTTCTTGCCAGTAGATATCTGGGTGGAAATGCCTACCTTTGCCATTAATTAATGGGGAGCTAATAATTGTAGTATTCAAGGGGGTTGTGGAGGTTTCAGCTTGTCATAGCTCCAATAGAAACTGGGTTGTTACATTATTTTACATGTTTTTAGCTGGCACAGTTGCAAACAATGCAACAAAAATAACTTCTGAATTCATCCTCAGACATGATACAGGGAAAAGCCTCACATTAGCTTGGTGAAATTTTCAGTGGCTTATACCATTGAGAATTTACGCTCCTAAGGAGTGCTTGACTGGGGAGAATTAAGTATTAGTAAGCATCCCAATGAAGTGGATATTTGACTCATTTTCCCAAGGGGACTGAATGAAGTTATTAAAATGTAGCCAACTCAAATCTTTCATCCACATTATTAGTCAATATATAATGTGAAGTTCACATGTGAGCAAACTCAGGGAGGCAGTGAAGGACAGGAAGGCCTGGCGCAATATGGTTCATGGGGTCACGAAGAGTCGGACACGACTTAACGACTAAACAACAACAACAACAATGTGAAGTTCAGGCAGTTTAAAAAAATCAGGCACCCACTGTTTCAACAAAACATTCATTTTGCATTTTAGTTGTTGTTGTTGTTTAGTCGTTAAGTCGTGTCCGACTCTTCGTGACCCCATGAACCATATTGCGCCAGGCCTTCCTGTCCTTCACTGCCTCCCTGAGTTTGCTCAGTTTCATGCTCATTGCTTCAGTGATGCTATCTAACCATCTCATCCTCTGCCGTCCTCTTCTCCTTTTGCCTTCAATCTTTCCCAGCATCAGGGTCTTCTCCAAAGAGATCTCTCTTCGCATTAGGTGACCAAAATATCTGAGCTTGAGCTTCATTATTGATCCTTCCAATGAGCAATCAGGGTTGATTTCCTTTAAGATTGACTGGTTTGACCTCCTAGCAGTCCAGGGGACTCTCAAGAGTCTTCTCCAGCACCACAGTTCAAAGGCATCAATTCTTCGGCGCTCTGCCTTTTTTATGGTCCAGCTCTCACAGCCATACATTACTACTGGAAAAACCATAGCTTTGACTATGCGGATCTTTGTCGGCAAGGTGACGTCTCTGCTTTTTAATATGCTATCTAGGCTTGCCATAGCTTTCCTCCCAAGGAGCAAGCGTCTTTTAATTTCATGGCTGCAGTCTCCGTCTGCGGTGATCTTGGAGCCCAAATAAATGAAGTCTGTTACTGCTTCCATTTCTACCCCTTCTATTTGCCAGGAATTGATGGGTCCAGATGCCATGATCTTAGTTTTTTTAATGTTGAGTTTCAAGCCAGCTTTTGCACTCTCCTCTTTCACCCTCATCAAGAGGCTCTTTAGTTCTTCTTCACTTTCTGCCATTAGGGTGGTATCGTCCGCATATCTGAGGTTGTTGATGATTCTCCCTGCAATCTTAATTCCGGCTTGTGATTCTTCCAGCCTGACATTTCTCATGATGTACTCTGCATATAGGTTAAATAAGCAGGGTGACAGTATACAGCCTTGTCGTACACCTTTCCCTATTTTGAACCAATCGGTTGTTCCATGACCGGTTCTGACTGTTGCTTCTTGGCCCGCATACAGATTTCTCAGGAGACAGGTAAGGTGGTCTGGTACTCCCATCTCTTTAAGAATTTGCCACAGTTTGTTGTGATCCACACAATCAAAGGCTTTTGCATAGTCAATGAAGCAGAAGTAGATATTTTTCTGGAACTCTCGTGCTTTCTCCATGATCCAGCGAATGTTGGCGATTTGATCTCTAGTTCCTCTGCCTCTTCGAAACCCAGCCTGTACATCCGGTAGTTCTCGGTTCATGTATTGCTGAAGCCTAGCTTGTAGGATTTTGAGCATAACCTTGCTAGCATGTGAAATGAGTGCAATTGTGTGATAGTTTGAGCATTCTTTGGCGTTGCCCTTCTTTGGAATTGGAACATAAACTGACCTTTTCCAATCCCGTGGCCACTGTTGCGTTTTCCAAACTTGCTGGCATATTGAGTGCAGCACTTTAACACCATCATCTTTTAGTATTTTAAATAACTCAGCTGGAATACTGTCATCTCCACTAGCTTTGTTGTTAGCAATGCTTCCCAAGGCCCACTTGACTTCACTCTCTAGGATGTCTGGCTCAAGGTCAGTGACCACACCAGCATGGACATCGAGGACATTAAGATCTTTCTTGTATAGTTCTTCTGTGTATTCTTGCCACCTCTTCTTAATCTCTTCTGCTTCTGTTAGGTCCCTGCCTTTTTTGTCCTTTATCATGCCCATCTTTGCACTAAACGTTCCTTTCATATCTCCAATTTTCTTGTAGAGATCTCTAGTCTTCCCCATTCTATTGTTTTCCTCAATTTCTTTGCATTGTTCATTTAAGAAGGCCTTCTTATCTCTCCTTGTTATTCTCTGGAAATCTGCATTCAGTTGCTTATATCTTTCCCTTTCACCCTTGCTTTTCGCATTCCTTCTTTCCACAGCTATTTGTAAAGCCTCATCAGACAGCCATTTTGCTTTCTTGCATTTCTTTTTCTTTGGGATGGTTTTAGTTGCTGCCTCCTGTACAATGTTACGGACCTCCGTCCATAGTTCTTCAGGCACTCTGTCTACCAAATCTAATCCTCTAAATCTATTCATCACCTTCACTGTGTACTCACAAGGAATATGATCTAAGTCATACCTGAGTGGTCTAGTGGTTTTCCCTACATTCTTCAATTTAAGCCTAAATTTTGCAGTAAGAAGCTCATGATCTGAGCCACAGTCAGCTCCTGGTCTTGTTTTTGCTGTCTGTATAGAGCTTCTCCATCTTTGGCTGCAAAGTATATAATCAATCTGGTTTCGGTATTGACCATCTGGTGATGTCCATGTGTAGAGTCGTCTCTTGTGTTGTTGGAAAAGAGTGTTTGCTATGACTAGCTTGTTCTCTTGACAGAACTCTATTAGCCTTTGCCCTGCTTCATTTTGTACTCCAAGGCCAAACTTGCCTGTTATTCCGATTACTCCTTGACTTCCTACTTTAGCATTCCAATCCCCTATGATGAAAAGGACATCTTTTTGGTGCTAGTTCTAGAAGGTGTTGTAGGTCTTCATAGAAGCGGTCAACTTCAGCTTCTTCAGCATCAGTGGTTGGGGCATAGACTTGGATGACTGTGATATTGAATGGTTTGCCTTGGATACGCACTGAGATCATTCTGTCGTTTTTGAGGTTGTACCCCATTACTGCCTTTCCCACTCTCTTATTGACTATGAGTGCAACTCCATTTCTTCTAAGGGTTTCTTGCCCACAGTAGTAGATATAATGGTCACCCGAATTAAATTCACCCATTCCCGTCCATTTCAGTTCGCTGATTCCCAAGATGTCGATGTTCAATCTTGTCATCTCATGTTTGACCACATCCAGCTTGCCTTGGTTCATAGATCTTACATTCCAGGTACCTATACAATATTGTTCTTTGCAGCATCGGACCTTCTTTTCGCTTCCAGATACATCCACAGCTGAACGTCCTTTCGGCTTTGGCCCAGCCGCTTCACTCTTTCTGGAGCTACTTGGAATTGCCCTCCGCTCTTCCCCAGTAGCATATTGGACACCTCCGACCTGAGGGGCTCATCTTCCGGCGTCATATCTTTTAGCCTTTTAACATTGTCCATGGGGTTTTCTTGGCAAGGATACTGGAGTGGGTTGCCATTTCCTTCTCCAGTGGACCACATTTTGTCAGAACTCTCTGTCATGACCTGTCCGTCTTGGGTGGCCCTGCACGGTATAGCTCATGGCTTCACTGAGTTACGCAAGCCCCTTCGCCACGACAAGGCAGTGTTCCATGAAGGGGTGCATTTTAGTGCCTATGCCTTATTGTACAAACATGGTGTTCTCCAAATGTAACTAGGAATTCTGGGAGCTGATGGAAAGTTCTTCCATAAAATGGGCAACTTCCTTTAACCTGTAGGAGGTGATACAAGATCTATAATTGATTGTGACACATGCCTATGCTTTTCTTTTCTTTTTTAACATATACAGGATATCCAGCCCCAGAATAAGAAAGAGATTGACTGACAGAGTGTTTGCACTACAGTAGAGAAGAAAATATTAGAAGGTTACTAATTCAACATCAAAGATACCTGTCCACAAACCGTGAACTCTGAAGTGATCTTCCAAAAGCACCTTGTTAATTCTATCAGCATGTAGCATTCTTTTGGAGGAGTGCATAGATTGGAATACATCTTGCATGTAAACAAAGTTTTTAAATCAGGGTTTCACGCGGCTAATTGTAATTTTACAAGCGGTCTGTGGAAAAGTAATTAAGAATGCCACTAGGTGGTGTAGTTAGCACATCTGAACAAAGGCATGAGGTATTTGTTTTCTTATTCTATCAGATAGACCAATTAATCTGTGATAGGCAGTGCTCTTTTTTTCTAATTGGTATACAGTACCAGTCTCAGTTATATTACCGTTTACAACTAACCCACCTTTAATATTACCAGATCATAGTTTCCATTTTTCATTAGAGTGTCTTGGTTTTGTTTATATTTTGATGTATGAAAACTACACACACACACACACACACACACTGATCAACAAAACATTGAAAATAGAAAACATACACACACACAAACATTGATAAAACATATAATTTGAGTTATTTTTACAACCATCTGGAATGCTTCATAGAAGAATAAGATAAAAGGTTTCAGCCCAGTAATTTGGAAAAGAAGGTTAAGGAGCTTTGAATATTTAGTCAAGAAATCCAACTTTGGAATGATACAATGCCTTTATATCTGCTAAATTGGAAGTTGGTCATCTGTATTCACTGGGTATTGTATATTCATCAAATTGTATAAAACAGAAAATTATTACTTTCTGATTTTAAGAAACACAGAGCAGCCAGAACTGATCACTATGTTGTGGAAGTCAATAAATAATCAGGTTAGAAAAGGTAAATAATTCATAGCTTCAAAAATTTCATTTCATTTAATTATTGGCTTCTAGACCGAAACAACAGTAACAACCTGATACTGTTTCTACAACTCAGGACTCAGGGTGATGTATTTAATTATTGTGATTCAATAAATCACTTTAAAGACTGGATCCTGATGAACAAACTAAAGAATTTTTTGAACAAAATAAATATGAAGATTCCACAAGATCAGACTGCTGATTTGGCTGCACCATTATAATTAAAAACAATAATAGAAACTATTAAATCCATGAAAACAGGGAAGGTTCCTGGTCCAGACAGCTGTCTATAGAATGGTATAAAACATATATGGAATTTTTTGCTCCTGTGTTTTTGGGAGTATAAAATAAAGTTTTTGTGAATTGAGTTTTTCTTTGCCTTTTTATGAAGTATATATATAAGAGTAATATTGAAGCCAGGTAAGGATTTGACGGAGTATGCAAGGTATCACTGGTTTCTTTGCTAAATGTAAAGGCTAAAATTTTGAAAGAAATTCTGCCATGGAGATTGCAGATTACATTACCCTCGATCATCCTGTGCATTCTGGATTCATAATGCCAGTCTTCAGATAATATTAGATTGTTCTTTGATATTTTAGAGCAGTATTTCTCAACCTCGGCAACTTGAAGATGTGTAGACTTCAACTCCCAGATTTCCCCAGAAGCACGCTGGCTGGGGAATTCTGGGAGTTGAAGTCCACACATCTTCAAGTTGCTGAGGTTGAGAAACACTGTTTTAGAGTCAGAGAAACTTGAACTAGCAACAGTGTGTGCTTCATTGGATTTGGGAAAAGCCTTTGATATGGCACAGGTTAAACTTCTGAAATTAAAATTCCATTTTTATTAATTGGGATTGAAATGTGGTATCTTTATGGTATTTCTCAGCCTTACATGCCATTTCAGTCATAAAACCAAGCAGTGTGTGCTCCTATCCAATAACAAACTACAAGCAGGCCTTGACTTACAATGAAAATTGGGACCAGAATTTCTGTTGCTAAGCGATGCGATCATAAAGTGCAACCACATCACTTAGTGACAGCAATCCCTATAGTCCCAGTTGCTGCTGTTAACCGAATTCCACGGTCATTAGGGGAGGCAACTTCCTGCCAGCTTCCCACAAACAAAGTCAGTGGGGAAGCTGGCAGGAAGTTGCAAGTCCCAGGCTTGCAGGTAGGTAAGTGGCTGCTGCCAAGTGGGGGAGGAAGTGAGGGGGTGTGTGGGGGCATGGGGGAGGCACAGCAAGGTCAGAGAGGTTACAAGGGGGTGTGCAAGAGAACTACCTGTATAATATCATGTACCCCAAAATGAGCTATATAATGAAGAACAATAATAAATCCTGCCAAAGAAAACTCTTGCAAATAATTAATTAACCACTAACATAGGGGAAACCTAACTCTATGTTCCTACCCAAAGCCTTCCTGAAAAAGCCAGGTCTTCATGGCCGCCTAAATGTCATCCCAGCTGGTTCTGATCTGATCTGACAAGAATGCACTTTCAGGTAAGGGGGCAGCATCGGAAAAGGCCCGTCTTCCTAGCCTCTGGGGGTAATAGTCTTTCAGAATGGGGCCATAAACACAGTCTCCATTCCAAACCTTACTGAATGGGCAGAACGCTTGTACCAGATGGCTATCCTGTAACAGAGGATCCCTATGTTAATTCATGTTAGATATTTTAACTGAGTCTTTCAGAATGGGTGACCATAGTAAATGTAAATGATGATTATGATAGTAAAAATAAAAATCACTGGAAAAGGTTTTATGGCATAGACAGGCCCATCAATTTTCTCAGTCTAAATTGCAACTGCATGTGAAGGAGGGGCTTAATTTTTCAACTTTTAATTAGCTCTTCAAAACATTTGATATACTGCATGAAGAATTTGAACTGCATGAAATGGCTATAGATTCACTTAAAATACCTTTTGATTTCCCAGGACCTGATGTTTTAGCAGCGTTTGTAATTACCAAGTTACTTGTTGTGTTAGGAGTGGCATCATCAAAACTGGCAGATGATAGATGGACCATCATGGTGCCAGCCACACCCTTTCTGATCATACATGCAGTATCAACATGCACAAAAGGGATGGAACTTGCATTGTGACACTCCATCCACTATCTTGTCAATTTTGTCATGCACACACACAGACCCTGGAGTCTAAATCTATACTTTATTTCTAAAAGGAGCTGAAGGGTATTACTAAGATAATGGTAATTTGCAAGAAGCTTGGAAAGAGTTGCAATATTCTGTTTTAACAAATCAGTGATCCTGTGTTTTAAGTAACTTATGATCTTCAGATGAGACTAATCCTTCAAAAGATACTTTTTTGTGCTCATTGGATAGTTCAGTAGATGTTTAAGGAAGGTTGAATGTTAATCTTTTTATGCTGGAGGTGTAATGTAGTTAAGGGGGCTTTAACACATGGTTTATACTTGTTCTGTAGTAGACCCATTTTGGGCCAATAGTCAAGCCTTGGTTCATATTATTAGCAAAGAGAAAATAAGATTCAAAGAAGTTAATGTGATGTTAGAACAGAACAGAACAGAACAGAACAGAACAGAACAGAACAGAATAGAATAGAATAGAATAGAATAGAATAGAATAGAATAGAATAGAATAGAATAGAGGTGGTCCTCACTTAACGACAATTCATTCAGTGACAGTTCAAAATTGTGATGGCGCTGAATGAGTGGTAGCTACAACCAGTCCTTGAAATGCCAACCATCACAGTGTCCTGTGGTCATGTGGTTGCCATTTGTGACCTTTTTTGCCAGCTTCCTACAAGCAAAGTCAATGGGGAAGCCAATAGGAGGTCACAAATGGTAACCACATAATGTCCTTGCTTAAACAACCTATGGTGATTCAGTTAATGACAGCAACCAGGAAGTGCCAGAATTGCCATTGCTAAGCAAAACGATCACATGACATCGCACTTAACAACAGAAATTCTGGTGCCGATTGCCATCATTAACCAAAGACTACCTGTAGAATAGAATAGAATAGAATAGAATAGAATAGAATAGAATAGAATAGAATAGAATAGAATAGAATAGAATAGAATAGAATAGAATAGAATAGAATAGAATAGAATTTATTACAATCATAGACCAACATTGGCTTATGTACCAAAGACTTGGAACGATCAATTTAAAAAGAACTTTGGACATATCAGGCATGGAATTTAGCTAAAAAAATAATTTTAGGCTGCTGGAAAGAAGTTAACTCTCTGCACTTAAAATTCTGGACTGAAAAAATGTGTTCACCTCCAATACTGAACTGGTTGTCTAGCAGCAACATGGAAAGATTGATCAATATGATTCCATGTGTGCAAGTTTTAATTTATTGTTTAAAAAGTGAATTGTTTTTATATGTGTATTTTAATATAGAATATATGTTTTGTTTTATTGGGTTTCCCTTTCGGCTTTTTGTCTTGAGGTTTTTAATATGTTTTATATTTTATTGTAGGTATTTTCCTTTTTTTATACATCATAACAATAAAATAAATATTTTAAGATGTAAAAAATATTTTGGTAATATATATATAAGTACATTAATAATCTTAAGAAAAAACCAAGTTTTCAACATCAATATTCAGAATTACTGTTCAAAAACACATCTGTAACTATCTTTAAAGAGTTCTTTCTTGTAATTTTAAAAAAAAAAACTCCACTGATCTCAAGAAAGAAGTACTTTAATTTCCAGGGCTTTACTATAGTCAGTGTTGCAGCTAATGATAAATATTATACTCATTTTTTATGCCATACTATTTTATAACTTTTGGGGGGAAAGGGTATCTTAAAATTAAAGGGGCTAACATTTCTCAAGAGAAGCCAGATCCCACAAGACATCTGTGTTCCATGTGAGATTTTGAGATTTGAAACAATAATAACAGTAATAATATTTTTTTTACCAATGCTTTCCATTTTTTTTTCTTTATCCGCACATCATGTAAAATCATTTAGCGATATCCACTGCTTGAAAAGATTGTGACTCCTTTCTTAGAGGGATATTTGTTTCATACCCAGACTGAACAAAATGTTCTGACACCATAAAGGTATCTCTTTGCCCTGATGCTTATAAGATTGGAAAGCGAATTACTGTAATTGTAAGGATTTTCTTGATCCTTGATGCTCTTCTGATGCTAAAGTGTCCCTAAGTTGCAAGCTAAACTATGTCAACTTCTGGGTCTTTCAAGGACCTCCAGAACCCCTAGCAGCTAACATTGTTGCTGAAGCAAAAGCCCTTTTGTGTATATGAGGAGGATCCTTTTTACAAGTCCTGCCACATCCCATTTTGGATCAGGGGGGTGGGAGGGTGGAATACTTCCTAGCCAAGAACTTTAAACCTTGCACACCTAGACTTAACAAAAGTGTTACTGACCCACAAGCCATAGAATACACCAAGCTATCATTTGTTTTAATCAGAGTTTATCAAACAAGGGATTGTGGCTTGGTTTCTACAATATAAATTCTAGCTTGTAAACCAGAATGGCTGTATTCAGACATCGCATTAACCTATAATATTTTTATTACGTTTATACCCTACCTTTCTGCTTATGTAAGCAGTCATGGTTTAGTATAGTGTGTGAACTCAGAATCTCAGTCCTTCCTGGTGAGATAGTTCATAATATTATGGAGAAGAAATACCTACAGAATTCTCACTGTGTAAATTCACACAAAGCAAGTCAGTAAAAAGCCTAACAGCTGCATTAGTACAACATGCCAGGCTTGGTTAATTCTAAGTTTGATTTGGTTTGTTGGAGGGGTGGTATTGAGACTTAGTCTGTAGCGCAGTCCCACCCTATTTGGTTAATTCAGAATTCAGTCTATAGTGTGAAATAGAAAATGAATTAATTTACTAACAAAGTTAATTATTATGCAAATCAGACATATTGTGGGAAATCCCAGAGGACAGGGAAGACAAGGAAAAGTGGTCAGATTATTTCCAATTACATACAGTATGTAAAAACAGCACTATCTTTTTCTATAGTTTTGAAAAGCAATAACTATAAAACAGTGAATTTATACAAGGATACCATGTGCAACCTTATAGTTTTACAAATATGCATACCTGAATTTCACTTCCAAAAGCACACATTAGAAAATGGGGCATTCAATCAAGCCTCGTGTTTCTAATAGCTGTTAAATTAATTTATACCTTTACAAGGCTTTTCCTTTCATGAACTCTTCTCTAGTCGGACTCTTCTGGTGATACAGTTTGCATGGCTGCTGACAAGGATATTTCAAACTGGAACATAAGTTCCTTTTTCCTCCGTTTTGTGGAACAATCAGTACTCACTTTAATTTGTGATCATTTTGTTCAATAATAGTGTCATTAGGAGTAATATTTGCTGAAATTGCAAGGATTATGCAGCAACTTCTGGACGATGATGCATTAATTGAATTTTTCTCTATGCCAGGACATACCCATCAATCCCTCATAAAAATGTAATTCATTTTTTTATTACTGTGAGCTAAAGGTGTGATTGAATGACAATGGAGATCAAAAAGAGAACCATCCCTGGCTGACGAGTAATTTAAAGTGTGTGACACTGCACTAATGGAAAGATGGATCCAACCACAGAACAATGCAACATCGTATCAGGGCCGTTTTGAAGCCAACTTTTTCCTTTTATTTGAAATGTTAATAGCATAATGTTTCATTAACACCATCATTGCAATTTTCTTTTTGGAAATATATATTTAGAAGAGTCTAAGAAACCTTATTTCAAATGACACTGAAAGAGAAATGGAGGCTAAGTTACCAGCCTTAGTTGTACCCATGCCTCATGCAGCATTCCCTATAACAGTGAGGACAGGACTGGTGAGTTGAGGCACATTTTGGCCAGTGTGCCTCAGCAAAGAGAACCCTGTTCTATGCAAGCTACGATCCCCAATAAAGAGATTCCCTTGTAAGTCAACATACTATTGCCTGCATCTCACCAACTAAGAGGTGCATGTAGCATACTAACACAGACTCAGTTCACTAAGAAATATATGAATGTGAGGAAAAAAATGTACTGTACATTCATGGATGCAGGCATATCATAAACTGAATAGGCTTGAATTAATGGAAAGTTTTGTAGAAACATGGGTTTAAAGGATGGTTGCTGAATGCTATAAGAGCAGTACATGATGGAATTAAAGCATGCATGCAAATAAATGAAATTGATGGTGAAACAACGAGCAGGACAAGGTGCATCTTTAAATCACATCTTTAAATCCTTTGTTGCTTAATGTATTTATGGATATATGTATAAGGAATGCTTAGGCGTGAAGATTGGGGTTGTGAGTGTGCATTTACTTTTATACACAGATGATGTCAAGTTGTTGGCAGAGAACCCTAACAATTTTCAGTAAGCATCGATAGATTGTATTATGCAATCATGCATCATGAAAATTAATGTATTAGAAGCCAGAGTATTAGGATTTGACAGGGAAATGGATTGTATGATTGAAATGGCAAAAAACTAAATTTGGTATACCTTGGTAGAATGTTTACTAAGGATGGGAAAAAAAGATAGGTGAAGAAATTTTAAGATACCCAATTACTGATAGAAAGGTAGTGGGTAGGATGTGGTCTTTTAGTAGGAATGAATGTCCAAAGGCATGAAAGTTGTTTTAGATGACGATTTGCTTCTTCTCTTTTTGTTATATGGAAATGAGAGTTGGATGTATCGGGTGAAACATGAAAGTAAATTGAATGCAGTGCGGATGAGGTACTTAGCGTAAACTAGAAAAGATACGGCCAACAGTTGTCTGTTAAATGAATAAGGATTGAATACAACAATGATTGACCATTATGGAAATACGTTGATGCGGTTTGTTCATATAAAGGAAATGAATGAAGGCTGAATTGCCAAACAAATATATGAAGAAGAAGAGAATAGGTCAAGAGGAAGTGAATGAGTCTTGGTTGGATGGAGTTGATGAGATCTCAGAAAGAGAGATGAGAAGTTTAAAGCAGGGTTCCTCAACCTTGGCGACTTGAAGATGTGTGGACTTCAACTCTGAGAATTCCCCAGCCAGCCATGGGAGTTGAAGTCCACCCATTTTCAAGTCGCCAAGGTTGAGGAACCCTGCTTTAAAGAACAAAAGACGATGTTCCAATCAGTGTATGGATATGGTGGAAACTAAGATAGTTTGCAGGACTAGAAAGATACATATGCATTGTAGGAGGACAGCCCTGTTAGTCTATTTTAGCAAAAAAAATCAGAAGTCTGGTAACAACTTTTCCAACGAACACATTTATTAAGAGATATAAGCTTGTGTGAGCTGCAGCTCACTCCATCAAATGCATAGAGTGGCTAGACTGAGGTTGGATTTAAATTGGGATGGTGTTGATGTAAACTAGTTTCAGCTGTGTTTCCTTTTTTTTTTTTTTTAACACATCTTTAATTTCTTTGGCTTACTACATCATATTCCTTTTCTGTATACTGCACAATTTGTTTACTCAAAAAAAGTATTTTTGACATGATGGGTATCTATGTACTGTATATAAGTATTTAAATAATTACATATGATAGAGGACTAAATTGGTTATCTATTCCTTAATTCTTGGATTATGTACATTTGCTAGAGTGTCCACTTCATTATATTAAAATTTGATTAAAATAAATTAGACACACTGGTTGACAGTAGAACCAATGAAGTGTATCTATTGCTAGCTTGACCATAATGAAAAGAAAATATTTATTTTCATATGAGTCAAAGCATTTTATTTTTTCCCATATTTCAGGAACAGCTTTTGGAGTGAGGAGTGTTAAGGGCGTAGTATGGATTGGTAAGAAATAGATTGCCTCTATTAATAAAAATGGATGTGCTTTCTGCTAGTATAAAACCATTATTGGGTTCACTTTAATAGTCAAATGGTATTATTATATTATGCTAGCAGGTCCCATATTCTTGGCTGCATATGAAATGCCAACTCACATGGAATCTTTTAGCCTGACTAGAGATTAACAGCTGGAATAGATATGTTCCTTTAGAATAAGGACTATATAGTGACATTGTGGTTTTAAACAAGACAAAACAAAAATGCATATTCCAGAAGTGCCTATTCACATTAAATATGTTAAGGCTGTCAAAGCTTTCTGCTGTTTCAGAGAGAGAGAAAAGGACTCCCTGAAGATTTATCCATCTTGTTTGCAGACACATCTGTCAGAATGGCAGGATATTGTGATTTATAGGCACTGTAAATTGAGAACTTGTCAAGGGCTTTTCAAATTATTAGTGTATTAACTTCTACAGCCATTTCTGTCGTTTCAGAGCCTTAGGGACAACCTTTTTTTGACCCACTAATGCAAGAATTCTTTTTCAACGTGTGCCCAAAGAATAATAGCTTTCTTTTACCGCACCATTTGCCAAGCTTTCAGATCTAGGCTGCTTTCAGAAAAATGCACTAAGGATTGAGTCATGTGTACCTAATGGCCCAAATATTGCCTGGCACTGAATCAAAT
This sequence comes from Python bivittatus, assembly GCF_059951505.1. Lineage (NCBI taxonomy): Eukaryota > Metazoa > Chordata > Lepidosauria > Squamata > Pythonidae > Python > Python bivittatus. Next base: position 66,732,419 of record NW_028277035.1, read on the forward strand.
ATTAGCAATTTATTTTTTGTCCTGTTTGAGCAACCCTGTGTCCCTCAGCCCACAGTTGTTGTCACCCAAGTTCCTTGGTATATTCAGAAGTTGTATAATGTGAGGCCAGAATGGTTTCACCCCAGGTACGGTTCTGGTTCTTTAGTGTGGAAGTGCTATCCTTGGCTTCAGAGTCAGTTAGATGTGATGCTTTATTACAACAGTGCAAATAAAGCAGACAAGGACTAGGATGCTAATGTACTTAGCTCTCAACTGAGTTTGATGAAAGTGCTTTCATTTATATCACATATTTTGTAAGCATATGTTGGCCACAGATCATGGTTTTCAGCCCAGCCCTTTAACCCAATGAAAGACTGGACTCGAGAAACTCAGTTACTCATTTATTAAGGCACCTTAGTAATTGAGGACTCCTTCCCAAGAAGAGAGCCCTGAAAATAGAAAGCATAAATCTTTTATACCTTTTCAAAAACAGCATCATAATCAGAGGTTACATGATTGGTCACATAGTTGAACATGCATACTTAATAGCTAACATCCCATAATAACATAACACCTTTTCAAACCATATGTGTCTGTCTCCATAACAACAGGTGGTTTTCTGTATCTGGGATGCTTAGTGGTTTTAGAACATCTTTATTTTAGGCTTTATCTGAATGCACATCTACATGTTTGCTCCTGTTCTTCTGCTAGATAACCTCACACCTGATCAGTATCTTTCTGTTCTAGCCTGTTTGCAAGCTTAACCACAGAGCTTGTTGGCATGTTCTACTGAGGGGTGCAAGTTCAATCATTTATGACCCCAGTCTGACTCTAACTCTATCAATTAACTCCACTTTTGCTGCCATCATATTAGTTGACCTAGGTACAGAGCTGCCGCAACAAAGTATAGAATTTGTGCGCCGCACAAGGGCGCCACATGAGGGGCAATGCCAATTACAAGTTTAAAGAGAGAGAGAAGGAGATACAATGTCAACAACAAGGCTTGCTGACTTCACATGTGTGCACTTGGCTCTGAGACCGGTGACAAAACCTATACCCGCGACCCAGTAGGCCCTCACTTAATTTGTATTATGTCATTATATGTAATAATTAAAATATTTGGGGGAGCGCTACATGGAATTCTGCACAAGGCTACCTTGTAACCCAGAAGCAGCCCTGCATAGGAATAAGGACTAGCAAGGGTTCAGTTTTGGATTCAGATTAAAACATCCTTTATTCAGCACAATTCATTTGTGGCACTCCAGAAGTGGTGATGATTGTTCTTGGATGGTATTTCTGAAGATACAACACTTTCAGGCACTCTAGGCTAATGTTATTTCCAAGATTATCTTGCATAAGGGACTTTACCCTGACCTTTGCTTAGTGGAAGCATAAGATTATACTACTGATTAACTGAGGTGTTACCTACAATTATTTTTTGTTAGCATAAGGAAGTTTTCCCAGTCTGAGAACCCCACAGATGCATGGACAATAAACATGGTAAATTTAATATTGAAGTCCACATATCAGAGGAACTCATGTTGGGAAAAGCTGGTATAAGAGTTCTCAGATCTCATTTTCATTTTGTTTCATAGAAACATTGAACTTTCCTGTTCAATAGAAATTGGATCTCCAATTTTCTTCTGTATCAACTACACCATGAATCCATTTTCACTGTATATATGTTGGTTTCTGATACTCAGAATGTAGAATTCATGCACAGCTCCATATGAGCAATTAGGCCCCATGAGGACCCAAAGAGAGTTTGTGTCTCACATTACTCTGCAGTTCTCTTGTTCAAAAAGTCTCCCAGGCAGCTTAAATTGAGAAACCATTAGATGAAAAGACATAACAATGTGACAGCAGCAAGCACCAAGATCTAAAAATCAAAGCTATTTATAAAATGTTATTGTCTACATCTGCTTTGGCAATGCAAATGGCATTTTCTCTAGAGGGTACTTGTTTAATGAGTATTGACAACTTTTGATGGCTGACGACTAGTTAGAGGCACACTCCTCCTACCTAGCCAAACGATTGGAGGCAAGCCGTGGCAGTTTAAATATAACCTGAAAAACAAGCCTGACTTTTTGCAGAGAAGAAGCTGGGGAAGTGTCAGGCCCAGCCCAAGAACAATGATGAAACAGTCCAGTCGAGTACAGTTCCTTTATTTGCTTATACCTTATAGATAGAATCTTGCCAAACTAAATCTATACCACAGCAACTCGTGGATATACCCTGTGAGATTCTAGGGGGTGGCTATCCTGAATCTCTTTCTCTTCTCACACTCCCCCTGCGGACTGTGCTGCCTCTTGCGTCCTCCCCCCTCCTGGAATTCATGCCCTCCCTCCTGATGGCCTTGATCTCCCACATCACTCTCCTCCTCGTAGATACATTCCATCACAGGAAGGGATACTTCAAAACTCGTTGCTACTGCTTCTGGGTTTTGGATTGTCATCAGAAAGCCAATGATAAAAGCTCAATCCTTGTTGCCATTTTGTGTTACGCAGGGAGGACACTGAAAGCAAAGAGGAGAATTTGCAAAGAGGGGAATGTGCTAATAATGTGTATCTGAGACCAGGAAGGAATAAATGTACTGCCAGAAAAGTGTATAAAGGCCTATAGTAAATAAGGGCCTAAGCAGCATATTCCAGGGACAAAGTGTAGGCGTACCAAAAAGAGATTTGGATCACCTGTTGGCCAGAAAACCAGTGTAAGGTAGGTGCAAGGATCCGGCATGAGGAGCTCCAAATAACACGCAGGACGAGAGAAATCCAATCCAACTTGTTTATTGCTGCAGCAGTAAAGGAGGATGCATCCAAGAGTCTCTACACAGACAGTACACACATTGCTTGTCACGTTAGTCTTTTTGTACAATATTCAAACAGGGAGAAAGAATATGATTGGTCAAAACTTGATACAAATTGCATATGCGCATAACATCTTGTCTATCCCATAATATATGACTGGGGGTGCAATTATAATATAATTATGTTAACATAGGTGTGCTTTTAGGGACCTTTCATCATCAGGTCCCTATAGTTCATCAGTCTAACTGCAGAACCAGTCTTGTCTTTTTCTGCCCAGCAACAGTCAATATAGGCCATCACACCAGCAGGGCTGAACCTTGCCAGGGCCTACAACCCAATTTCACAGCTCCAGAGCTCCCTTTCCTGAGCTGGGAGGGCGCTAGGTACAGCAGGTGCTTCTTCACAGATCCCTCCATTCTGGTATGTCCCACAATATGTATTTTTTCAACAAGCAGTCCTGTACACAGTAGGACTTTCATGCATACACTGGCATTGTTAATCACTGAAATGGAAACATTAGGATTTTTCCATAATCCCATTAACCTCCTTCAGATGATGAATCATTAAAAGTAATAATAAAAGGTTACTCAATGCCACACATCCCTAAAAAAGATGCAACACATACTAATTATAATGATTTCACATGGAGGATGAGCACTTCCAAAGGCATCCTGATGTGTGGGGGACATAATTTCCCTGATGAGCTTGTTTAAAATGAATTGCTAATTATATAGCTTGTCCCTGTCTCTTTAACCAAATTTAAGAAGGGAGAGGGTGTTTAGAGAAATTTCTAAAGGTCACTGTGAGAAAAATCTAGCTATTTTATGCTTCATTTGCTTGTATTTCTCAAAACTTTGGGGGAAACAAACTTCATGATTGCAGAAGGTTGCCTTCACCCTAGCTTTTTCTTCCAGTTGAATGGACTCCGTTTTGCTTAAGTGCTGTAAAATATTTATCCCTTCCTTACCTACCAGGCTTATATGCTGCTCCAATCAGCAAACAGCTCTGGGCAGTTCACTTCATTTGGGATTTAGATTAAAAGTATACAAAATCACAACCACGGTAATAATTAATCCAACAAAAAGAAAAACCGAAACACCAAACCACTGAAAAATCCCATTCCCCTGTAAGAGGAACCTCATCATCTTTCAGAGCCCAAACAGCCAATGATTTTACTGAACATCAAATGTGTAAGAGGCAGTCTGATCTCCAGGGAGATATTATTCCAGAGAAGGGGGGAGTATCAATAACAAAGGGCCACTTCCAATGTCCCCGTAGATGACATTCCATAAGGGTAGAACACAGAGAAAGCCTACTGTCTTAGATATTTACCAGACAGGCAAAAGCTAGAAATTAAAGACCTTTTCTCGTTACAACCTCCACTCAGACCCCACCCACCAATTCATGGTACAAAAAAAAATGTTTCACATGTGGCTGGAGCAATTCTCCAGGCAAAGAAAGGGGAGGGGGGACAGATCTCCTGCTATATGCATTTCATTCCAGGTTCTACTGGTTGAATGAAACTATGACATTTTCAATAAGGAATCACTGACAAGCAAGATAGCCTTCTAGCAATGGAGCCACTTCCTGGAAGGTAGAGCCCACCAAGTACAAGTCCACAAGAACCTAGAAATTCTGAAGAAAGCACTAATCTCACGCCTTAGCTAATCAGGGTGGACACAGTTTTTCTCTCATTTCAGTTTTGATATCTCGTATATTCCTGATTCGCAGAACAAACTTTCAGATGCCTGTCATGTAAACCTGGATATCATCTTCCCTACTCATCTCCCCCTGTCACAATACTCCATTGAGCAACTTTGGCTCTTCCCAAGTGTTAGACCCTATTAAAAGCTTGGGGGAAGGGAGACAGACTTCTTTGTTTGTTCGTTCGTTTGTCACATTTATGTAGCCGCCCATCTCACACAAAGCGACTCTGGGCAGCGTACAACAAATAAAACAACCAACAGATAAAAAAACAATAATTATAAAAAGATAAAAAGGAATTATTAAAATGAAAGCATTTTAAAGACTGTTGCTCTGCTAGATCAGATTAAAGTGCAGCAACAACAGTGCTTATGCCAAGGCTTGGATGGATGATCTCCATGAAGGCCCAAAAGGATGGCTATTTGCCTTGCATCTGATGGGAGTCATCTGTTCCACAATGGCTATTCATATGTGTCCCTTCCTTTAAGGGAAGAAATGTTACCGTTCTGCCATGACAATAGAACTGCTGGGCATTTGGAAGTGTTTAAACCTCTGAATCAGGTACTCAGTTCTGGTATTCAGGTGTCACAGATGATGTCAAGGACTGTTTCTTGCCATGTTTGTCACTGAGCAAAGTTTGTTTCTGGAAAATCGGCTGGCTTGTTCCAGCCTCTGAGGTCCCCTCTGCAAACTTGGGATTTTACCCCCATGGATTTTGTTACTAATCTCCCGCCTGTACAGTAGCATACAAGCCTTCATGTGGTTGTTGAGTTGTTTAAAAAGATGTGTCATTTCATTCCTTGCAAGGGCCTCCCAGTAGCTTAGGAAATGGCACAACTTTTTTTAGACCACTTTTTTGGATAATGAGACCTGGTCAATCATGTAATCTCAGATCATGAATCTCAATTTACCTTCATATTTTGGAAGGTTCTCTTCTAATTATCAGACATTAAATCTCTATGCCATTTCCCCATTATCCTGCCTCGGATGGTCAAACTGAGAAAGTGAACCAGATATTACAATATTTAAGGTATATGTCTCTTATCAACAAGACAGTTGAAGTAAACTCTTGCCTCTTGCGGCATTTGCCTACAACAGCTCAGTGCATTCCTCCATAAGAGCATCTCCCTTTCAGGCTATCTAAAATTTCCACTCCTGAGTTTTGCCTTCCAGATCTCCTGCATCTGCCGTTCCTCGTGCCTCAGACTTCCTATAGGAGAGGATGGCTGCTCAGCATCTCTTAAAGAAACAGGTAGGTTTGGCAAAAGCTGCATACAAGTAGACTGCAGAAACACATGAGCAAGAGGGAGCCAAAATTGTGGGAAAAGAATCAGTGTGGCTTTCAACTAGGTTTTGACTTCTGCGTGACGCTTCAAAAAGTTGGACTCAAAGTTTATTGGTCCCTTCCCAGTTGTACAGCAAATTAACCCATCAGCTTTTCATCTGCAATTCCCTGCATCCATGAAGAGTCATCCTGTGTTCCATAATCGCTATGATGTATGAGGAACCTCCCTGCAACATAGGCTTGAAATCGGAATGGGAGAAAAAATATGTAATGGAAGCTATTCTGGGCTCTAGGTGCAAGGGGAAGCATTTGGAATATCTGATTGATTGGAAGTGCTATCCAGATTCATAGAGAAACCGATCTGATTTCCACACTGCACACCTTGTACACCACTTTCATCTAAAATTCCCAGGAAAGTCAATACAATAGGGCTTTTAAGCATATGCGGTAATAGGCCGTTTTTTCCAACTTTCTTCCTTGGATCACTCTTAAGGCAAGGAGAGATTCTTGATCCGTGATCTGCCTATGCTCCAAAGTGTGGGTCCCTCCAAAAAGTTATGGTACTTCCCAGCATGATAGGTCCCCCATAGTAACTGGCAAGCTGCCAGAAAGGAGGTAGATTCCTCTGATCCCTTTACCTCTTTCAGACCCAGTGTAATGTGTCACCATCAAAATTCCTACTAGGCAGATACATCAAAATCCCCTTAGCCAAACAGGTTTCCCCATGTGGATCAGAAGAGACTGAAACCATTGCCTGTGTACTGCTGTATTGAAATTTCCATAGGGACATACAGAATTTTCTTATTTTGCCTCTTCTGCAACAATACTCAGGAAGAACATATCTTTATTATATAAAGTTTGTATTTCTGATTCTAATGCTAGCATTGCCAGTACTGTGACTAAGTTCTGTGTTATTGTGATTAAAACACACCATGAAATATCATATCCTGATTATGATGTTTTTATATGTTTTTATGCTTTTATGGGGATCATTGATTATAATAATCAAGTAAGTTAAGCACAAGTTCAGCAGTCACCTAATTATATATTGGAATGGATTCAATAGATTTACCGGGGTAGCAATAATCTGTCCTTTGGAACTTCATGAGACTCAACCATCATAATGAACCAACTTGTAACAAGTCTTGATGATGAAATAGCATTTGCATCACCAGTGAGGAAACTGTAGACATCTAAATGCTATTGGGCTAAATTTGTATAATCTTTTATCACTGGTTAGGGTGGCTAGGAATGATGGTCATTGGAGTCCAAGCTAGTGGCTATGAACTTGTAGTCTAAGTGAGATTCCTTCTCTGATGCTCCAATAGCAGGGTTCCCTACCTGCTTTTCCCAGATTGTGTAAAATCATTCCAGGCTACCAGTGTGTGTTCCTCACAACATGCAGATTTCAGAACATTTGCTAAAATAAACTGCAAATTAGCACAATCTATGAATCTTATGTCAAATAATTCAGGTAAATGTTTGCAGGACAGGCAGTAGGAATACCACCATGGAAATATTCTTAATTAGCTGGAGTCCATTAAATCCTTGAGCCCAAGTACTACAAAGCTGCTACATTTGCTTTTGTTGCATTTTTTAAAAAAAAATTAAGTTGTTTCTGCATAAAACAGCCTTCTATATGAATATTTAATTAATATTATATACAAATATGTAATCACCTCATATTAATTTTGTTTTAAAATATCAAGTTTGTCCCCTTGATATATTGAGTTAGTTCCCCACCCCCTTTTTCAATCTAGGAGTCAATTCTAATTTGGTATATTGTTTATTTACCTTAATTCTGTACAATCAAAAATGATAGCTGAATTGGGACAGGGTACTGTAATTTTATATGGCAAGTAAACACTTTTAATCTACAGAAAGTGAATACATTTCTTCTGAGCATGGTAAGCAGAGTTTCCCACATTTTAAATTAAAATCCACACAGTAAGATAAAGATATCTACTAACTCTTGTTTAAAATTATGATTGTTGCTGTTACCAATCATTATATTTTACCAATCATTATTTTGAATTGAAGGGAAGGATTGATTCCAAGCCACTTTGTTCGAATCTAGCCAGAACCAAGAATTCTCAGCTGTAGATTTTCCATACTAATTCTTGCAATAATAGAAGAACCTGATTTGCTAAAACAGGCATGTTTCTCAGTGTACGTGGATCTTATTTATTGGCTGAATTTCCATCTGCTCCACCTTAGCAATTAGCATAGAGAAGCTTTTTGTATTATCACAACTTAAGGTCTGGTAGTTTCACAGCCTCCCCCAACTGGGAAGGCATCAGAGTGGAGAAAGTTGTCTTATTATAAAATAAGAAAACCACATTGCTACATTGAGAGGTATATTCCACCACTATGGAAACAGATAGTATACACTAGGACAGCTGGAGAGTATCCAATATCAGCCATAAGTCCCCTGTCCCTCCACAGATGGATTACTGCTACATGTGGACTAGATTTTTTTTAAAGACACTTTGTTCATTTCTCATTCCAGGACCGAATGCAGAATATAAGTAGCTGCCATTCTATTGCCCATTGCTAACTGTCTTTCTCCTTACCTTCAAATCCTTTTGTGTTTCTGCTTGACTAATAATGATCACTTGACTTACAATGTGATCGCTCAAGTTTAAGAGTCCAGAGATTATTCTCAGTTCAAGAATTAACAAAGCCATAGTGAGTTCTCAACTCCAGCTACTAGAAAAACCCATTGTGTTCACCCTCTGGAGATAACAACATTCACACCTTGGTGGTCCTGAATGATACTGTGAGCCTTTCCCAACCCAATGGTGTTCAAACATCTGGGACTATAAAAACCCAGCTAGGACAAATGTGTAGATTGTGAATGATGAGAACTGTAGTTCAGCTCATTTCAACACCAGCAGATTGGGAAAGTCTGATCGAAGCTATACAACCAAACAGATCTGACAATGTGACTTTGATCTCCATGGCGAATAGGTAATGTCTAGAAAGGCAGCATGTTGGTCCCCTCCCTAATCCATCCATATTGCAGATCGGTGGATTACTGTAGTGGATACTATCCATAGTATCCAGTCAGTGGACCATCATACTCCCTATGGTCTGTATGACAAGAATCTAATCATGAACTGTCCCTTTCTTTCACCCACTTCCAATTTATTAAGTACATGAGAAAGTCCTGCACAGATATACTCTAAGGTAACTTTGTTGTAAGCACTAATCTTCTACAATTAAGAGTATAGACTGAATATTCTCCCATTACAGATATGAATTAAGTTACAAGGGGAGAACTATAATAACCATAATCTTCTACACATCCCTTGCTGAATTATAGTTCTCCACTTTTAACTTAATTCATATCTGTAATGGGAGAATATTCAGACCTGAATAGGAAGCATGACTCTGTTGCTGGTGCACCAGCAGTGAGCTGCAAGATTAGCTTTAATTAGTCTCCTATTCTGACAATCCCCATCTTCACCATATACTTATCCTTGGCCCACACGTGTTTGGGAAAAAAAGAATATCAGTATGACTTTTTATGAACAACTTCATTTTAAACAAGGATCAAACCCAACTATTTGCCACTCAAGGAAACACCTCAGTCTTGTCTTTAAAATGAAATCCACAGGTCCACACAGTGCTAAATCTGGACTATTGCCCACCATTCTGTGTGGCACTCCTTGTGAAGAATTACCTGCAGAGAAGGTCAGCAAGCAGAAAGAGGTGGGGAAATCATTCAGAAGAATGTAAACAGTGAATACACAGACACATGGACACACACACACACACACAATGTTCCTCACTCCTCTGCTTCTACTTCCCCATCCAACAAAGATCTTCTTCCAGGGTGTTGCCGCTTCTCTTCGCTGTGGCCTTTGCTTAACTTATCTAGCAACTCTAGCAGCAGGCTACCTTTGCTGCATTCAGAGGAATCCTGGGGGTTACAGAGAATATTATTATCTGGGGTCTGTGAACCCAGATACCTCTTGCCTGGATGCTGTCGCTTCTCTAAGGCTTGCTCGCCCTCAATCTCACCATCCCAGCCTTGCTTGCCAGGGTGCTGTGGCTTGTCATAAGGCAGGTACCTCTTGCCTGGGTGTTGCCTTTTGGATAACTCATTCAGATAAGCTAGCTGGCTGGCTGGAATGCTGAGGTATTGTTCTGAGAAGGATCTTCTGCCAGGATGCTGTCTCTTCTCCAAATCTGTTACCATTCTCTTTCCAGGGTGCTGTCTTTTGGTGATCCAATCCAGTTGAGAAGCACCTGGCTCTGTCCAAAGAAAGGTTTCATGTTACTGCTCACTTGGAAATTGCCTAATGGCTGTTCTTGTTACAAGTTACAATTACTATATTCAATTTGACTCAGGAGCAGGTAGGCAAAATAGCTGACTTAACTTTGTAAATAAAGATGGTGGACAAAAGAAAAATAATGGATTTTTGGAGATGGATGATAAGTTACTGAATAGATATAAGAACAGGACTCTTTATTTAGTGGGGTTGATGGGATCTTTGGAATTTTGAGAACATTTTGTTGTCACTTTTGTAAAATGGCTAGTGTGGTAGGGCTTGTTCATTTGCAAAATGGCTGCTGTAACCAGGTATTAAGCACCAGTTAACCAGAATGTTACCTGCATTCCTCAGGCCCCCTCCTCCCACAGGTCGCTCCTCCCAGTTTACAAGTGTCCTTTATTTCTTGGGCAGGTGGGCACACTTGCAAACAAAGCATTGAATTGTAGCTGCCCGTCATTGTTGTTTGCTGAGAAAGCCTGTCACGTCCATTTAGGGCTTAGAAGCAATTTTAGAAATAAAGTTAACGCTAGAAACTTGCAGGATCCCAGCTTCCCATTTTTAAGCTTCTCTGTAATACACACAATACAGATATATCATGGACATACACTTTGGTACCACATTAGAGATCACATATTAAAATGTTGCTTACTAACTTTGAATCCCAGATGTGGTTGGACTGCTATTCTTATCACCCTCAACCTACATAGTGCCATGCCAGTTGTACTTTGTCCCTAAAACAGTTATAATCCAAGACTGTTGCCACCCAGCATCATACTCTACTTCCATTCTCAATTACTGTATAGCTGCTCCATCCTTGTTTCAGACTAAGCTAGCTGTGTCCTCAAAATTCCTTTTGAATTTGAGGTATCCGATCTGGAGGAATTCATGTGATCATACTGTACTAATTCTTTTGTCCCTTTGACCTAGGGTTCTAGTTAACTTGGGGACCTTCAATAAATCCTCTCTTTTTTCTCTATCATCCCTCTCACCCATGCTTGCTTTCACAGCAAGGAAAAAACAAACTGGCAAAGCAGCAACAAGGAAGGATAAGGGAAGAATAGCAAGGTAGCATTGTGTCCTGACTTCAAGGAGGAGAGGGGAAGTTTTAGGAGGTAGGACAAGTCAAGAGATAAAACAAGTAGGATTTCCCACTAATGGGGGATGTCCTGTACTACAGCTGCTTTAGAACATCAGCTAAACTAGAAACTAGTTGCTTTAGCTACAGAAGATCTCCCAAAGATTTACAATGTCATGGAGACATGGGACACAATATTGGACTTCGATCAGCACAGCACTTATGTAGAAAAAGGCATTTAATCTTATGGTTATTGACCCTGTGGGTACTATGTAAGATATACCTTTGATAGAGTCCACATTTGGGTTCAGCTTCAGTTCATCTTCAGATTCAGTTCCCCAAGCATCCATTGTACAAGAAAGTGCATTGACAAGTAAGTGTCCATAGACATGTGAGTGGATTCTACTTGAAAACTGATGCTAAATGCAAGAACTCAAGAAGTATCATAATTACTTTTTCAGATATTTGACTTCAGAAATGTATGACTAAAGAACAGCATTAGTTGAAATGACTGGTTAGAAGATATTTTGGAAAGTGGGAGGAGAATTTCTTTGAAGTGGTGGCTGACATATTACTATTAATAGAGGAAAGAGTGGGACTCCTTCAGTATCAATAACTCACTGACATAATGTGCAATTCACTGATGGTGTGGTTTAGATTCCATACACTAGCCAAACATGGTCTTATAGCAAGTGTTAAACTACATATGCGGAGGTTCTGCTACAGGAACAGCAGATACAACCTCATATATCCTAATGGCAAGGAACAAACTTCTGGCATTCCTCAAAGATGCTGCTCCTCAGGAACACCATTTTGCATATGGCTGCTTATAAAAAGAATGACTTCCTTTGCCTTTCACCAGATTCTCCATTTAGATAGGGAATCAGAAAAGAGATTCAAGCAAATATGTAGTCTTCTTTGAATATATTATTTGCCATCCTTTGATCTGCCATCAGATCCATTATCAAAGTCAGCATGACAGCATGAAGAGAGTAAACCCTGTCTGCCACCCCGTCATATGACTTCCCAGGCAAACTTGTGAATGATAGCCAGAGTCTGGGAAAAGTACCAGGTTTTCACATACAAAGAAAGCCTCGAGGACAGCAGGAGCTAAATGACTAAGAAGCTGGCATGACACTGGTTGTAGGGAAATTGGAGAGGGAGAAAAAGAAGAAAGATACCAAGAAAAATACAGGCCGCAGAAGATTCCAAGGTGATTCAAGACCATCTAAATGAAACTGGCATGGGGTCACTATAGGATCTGTCTACCCTGTACAGATAACCAGCAGGAGAAGAGGATCCAAAGATACCAGAAAGAAGCTCCAGGTTTTGCCAACAGTGAGGGATGGCCAGCTAAGTTTTAACTGGAACCCTTAATTAACTCATTGGAGAATTTCATAGCAACTACATTTTAGGACAAGCACAATGACATTTTATCAGAGGCATTGCTATTGCTGGCAGGGATCTAATTAATCTCAGAATGATAGCACAATTAAACCATTAAAATTGCCTGCATTCTCTCTTCCTTTGAAGGCAGACAGTAGATGGAGGCATAGAGGAAGAATTATAGGTCTGTCATATGTATCAGCTGGATTCTGCTTGCTTAGTTATCTGACTGGAAAAACAAAGCTTTCAAAGAAATTGATGTCTTTCTACCCTTGTTACACTTAGAAGAAAGGAAACAATTGAAATGGTTCACAAGAAGGCCCTTGTGTTCTCTATTTGTCTGATCAATCCTGATAATTCATGACAATTGGCCAATCCATAAGGTAGAGTGAGGCAGTTGCCTTGCACAGTGGATGTTGAGAAAAGTGGGAAAGCAGAAATGGTAACTCTCTGGCTATTGTATCAAAGCCACCAGCTGCCTACTTCTTTTAGAGAGCAGAGATATACATATTGCATAGCACAGTCTGACCTGTGCCTACTAAGCTACCCTGTTGCTTCCCAGATACAGTGAAGAACGCTACACCGTCGTTACTGTTAAACTAAAATTCAACAAGCAGTCTACTCAGCTGAATGTTGACTTCCCTGAATATTAGCTGTTCTTCAGAGCTCTTTCCCAAGCCTCCTGGGAAGTGCTAAATACTGAATTTTTAAATTATAATATTGGCATATTTATTTGTATATTGAATGTATCATAGAATCATAGGATTGGAAGGGACCTTGAATGTCTTCTAGTCCAACCCTCATACCTCAGACAAATGATTGTCCAATCTTTTCTTGGAAACCTCTAGAGATGGAGCACCCACAACTCCGGGAGGCAAACTGTTCCACTGCTTAATAGTTCTAACTGTCAGGAAATTCCTCCTTATTTCCAGGTTGGATCTCCCTCTGACAAGCTTCCATCCATTGCTTCTGTCCTACCCTTAGGTGCTATGGAGAATAAATCAACACCCTCTTCCCTGTGGCAGCCCTTCAAGTATTGGAAGACTGCTATCATGTCTCCCTTCAGTCTTCTCTTTGTTAAACTAAACATACCTAGTTCCTTTAGCTGTTCTTCATAGGTTTAGCCTCCAGACCCCTTATCATCTTTGTTGCTCCTCTAGCAAATAAGTAAATATTGTAACAAATAACATATTTTTTTTCCAGAAAGACTAGTCCAGTCTTCCCAAAATTGGTGTCTTCCACAGGTATTGAATTACAACTCCCAGAACCTTCCACTAGCATGCAACTGAAAAACTGAAGGATTTCAAATTTGCTTTAAGACATAACACCACATTTTTTCTCCATCGCAGCAACCAAGAAAGATGTGCCTTATGTTTTAAAAGCTGTCTCCCCCCACCCCCACTGCCTTAAAAGAGGGGAAATACTGTGAAGACTTCTGGGCAGAAATTGGGCATATAAATAAATAAACAACAGGAAATTAACTATCAGTTATGTAATCATAGAGGTCCTCACGTTCACATTTACCTTTATCCAGATCCTCTTCTGCATCTTCTATCTTCCTAAAAATGGACCTTAAGATGAGACTTTCTGCCCCTGGGGAAAGGTCATCAAGGAGACTCTTTTCATCATTGTCATCTTCTTCTGGAAATTGCTGCCCCAAGTTGACACACACACTGGTAAAAGCCAGGAAGAAAAACAGCAGCAGCTGCCAAATGGAGGACATGGTGAGACAAGATCCTACAAGCAGAAAGTGGAGAAAATGGATTTTAAAAATAGTGTAGGAAATGCAACATTCCCAGTCACTTGGAGGGAAATGGTATGTCAAGAAGATAAATGCAGGCTCTTCGGTTTTTATTCACTTCTAATGAAACTACCCATAGGAATGATTACTTGTCACTTTAATTTTCTGTGAGCTCACTTGGGTTTGCCTAAAGATCTTCAGATGAATTCGGATGTTTGCCTCTGAGCAAAGATGAGGGCTATAACATGAGAGAACAGTCTGGTTTATCCTCCTTTAAGTGTGTGTGTGTTACCTGAAGCCTATTCATGTTAGAAGTCTAAAGCTATATAAACTTTATTTCAATACATCAGAACGAGCACCAGTTTTTTAAAAAATGCTTATGTTTAAAAAAGAATACCTGTACACAAATATTATAACAGGAATACAATGCTTGTATTGTACTGTACTACCAAAAGGATGCTTTAAATTCACATGGCTTAATTACAATTTTCATGAAATCACTCAGGGTTTTTTACTTCAGTCGAATAGATTCTAATGTTTTCAGAACATTTGAAAATGAGAGAAATGCTGTTCTTTTGTGAAGACTTAACTAAATGATTTAAAACACACTTTAACTTGCTGGCAAAGTTAACAGCAATTGTAATTTGAAGATCTCTTCTTTCTATCTCACTCTGTTTTGTGAGCAAGCAATTGGCATTCATCCTTTTAAAAGAGGATGAGAGGGAGGGAGGGAGAGAAAGAGAGATTCACTGTCATTTCCATACACCTTCAGGTTGAAAGTGTTACAGAACAAGCATTAACATTCAGAAGAGATATTTTTCCAATCCAGTAAACAGCCTGCTTTATTAACTACCCGGAACAAATGAATAACAGCTGTACACAACCAGATAGACCTGTGAGATGTTCATAAGAAAGAAAAAGTTTAACAGGCAAGGCAGCCTAAAGAAGAAAACTAAATGGAAATTATTACCTTCCTTCCAGGTGCTTTAATCCTTGGCTCAGGTTTTGAAAGAATTGCTTCGGCTCCCTATCTTTCTGCAGCCACTTACACGTTTGAGCTTCAAAGTTGCCTTCCTCCGTTGAATCACAGATGACATCCACCAGAAGTGCTCCTGAGTTCTTTTTGGTAGATTAAGTCTTCTTCCCTTCTTATAGAGAGCTGCCTCTGGACCAATTATGCAAATAGTTGTGAGGTAATATATGTGATGTACTGCGTTTCCCCTGCCTCCTTTCATTGATGTCAGGGATCTGAAATTTGTGCGCATGTTAAAATTCTGACAGTTGTGAGCTGACCTCACATTGCTAGGGATTGCTGGAAAAAAATTGCTTCAGGAAATAAGATGAGGGATATGCCTGTGTGTATAAGTCCACATGAACATTATGTCAAACTATTGTTATGAGCCAAGCCCAAGCAGGTCATTCATGCGATGTGAAAAGCAAAATGGAACCAGTAAATGGTATTGATATTGAACTTCTCTTTTTGAGGATGCCTCCTCTCTGTGAATTTGCAGTTCAGTAACTGACAGTTTGCTAGACAATACCCCACAGCTCTTTCAATTCCAGTGAAATCTTCCATATATAGTCTTGAATTTTACAGAAGGGAAAACAAATTTTCATTTGGGTAACAAAGTGTCGTGTGAGTGCTGACCCTCTGTTTCCATCTGGAAAGGCTTCTATGTCCAATATAGAGATACTGTTCACTACTCATTTGTATATGGGGGGGGGGGTTGCTATTTCAATTTCAAAAAAGTTGCGATCTAGAAAATACACAAATGTGAATGTGCTATGCAGCCGTATCAGATGGTGACATCCAGTCTCTTCATCGTACATCTCATGGTGTTCTGGACTTTTACAAAATCCTTCAGATACACTTAAGCATTTTCAAGTCTCATTTTTCTCCAGTGGAGAATATCTAGGAATGGTTTTACTATTCTTTTTAAGTGGATTTGTTCAATCTTCAGCATATTTTTTTAATGGTGCACTAAAAATCTGCATCCAGATATTTGACTTGGCTAAAATTCTGATTAAAAGTTATATTAAGTCTCTGCATTAAATTCTCTTGAACCAAACATTGAGCTGTTCAAGTTAAACTTGTCTGATTGGTGAAAAAGATGAATAACCTAATATTTTCACCAGCTGCTATAAGGAATACATTCAAGGTACATTCAGGACACTGTTATGCCCTGTTCACATGTACACGTTTATCACCTTGTTTTCAAGATCAGTTGATGATCAATGAAGGTGAAATTGCCATCACAGCCTGCATATCACAATTAGGTATTTCACATTGATTTAAAACCAATATTTCTAAAAAGAAGCAATGTATATATGTACCCAAAAGTCATCACGGTACAAGCTTTGCAGCATAGCAGTCCTTTATATATTTGAGCAATTGTCAGAATGATCCCTTCAGTTAAGCAACATTAGCCACAGTGAGCAATGCCTCTCTTTCTCTCTCTCTCTCTCTCTCTCTCTCTCTCTCTCTTTCTTTCTCTTTTTGTGTGTGTGTGTGTGTATGCAGTAGTCTAATTCCACAATCCTGTCACTTCTTTTCTGAGATTAAAAGATCACTGGGTTTATCATATGCCTTTTATATCACATTGTGTCATGCTTTTTGGGGAAGGGGATACATGTACAAGTAATGCTGTATTATGTAAACACAGTTGAGACATAATAATAGGACAAGCAGCCCCAAATATTTACTGATGAAATGCAAGTACATTGTTAATGTATTTTACTGTTTTTAGCTTTGTTGTATGCTGCCCAGAGTCACTTGTGGTTAGATGGGCGGCTATATAAATTGATTAAATACATACATACATACATACATACATACATACATACATACATACGAGAGATCAACTGATGTCCATGCATGCGTGAATTTCTGAAGTTTTCATTGAAGTAGCGTAAGAAATGTGACAACCAAGCTGGGGTGTTCTTTGGTAGCCTGAAGACATTCTCCCCCCCACTCCCCCGGTTGGCTTCTCTGACCTTCCTCTGTCATGATCGTGAAGCTCTGTTCACTGGAAAATTTACAGCTGTAAGAGCTTGTTTCTGGAATGGCTCAATTTTTTTGAGATAGAGACCACAGAGAGTATTAGATAGTAGCATGGAAGTATGAGAACAGAGAATCAGGTCCTATTGCTAGCTTTATTAAAAAAAAAAAAAAAACACCAGAAACCTACCACCATTGAAAGCAACAACATTTTCAAACATACGTTAATCTTAGACTGTTTAGATTGAAGAGATTAATTATTTTTTGAACTGTCAAACAAAAAGATGTCTTTGCCTTTTTGCTAGGATTCAGATCTTTTCTTTTTTTAAAACTCAGAAAATTTGAAGGGTAATAAAAAAAGGAGTGTGGCGTTTCACAGCTCTATAAGGTTTCTGTCACCTTTCATCTAGGTCTCTGTCACTCACGCTTACAGTGCTAGACCCTGAGAGCTTAGATCCTTAGGATTTTTATTGCCAAAAAATTGGATTCAGGCATCTGTGAGTGAGTTCAGTTTTGTGGACCCAGAATAAGGAACGGAGGAACACAACTGACCAAGGTTGGATTGGCACTCTATCGATGTGGTGGCAGCTCCTGTCCGGAATCGGGGCCTGAAAGGCTCTGCAATTCTGAGAACATGCTGTGAATACTTAAGAGAGAACTCATCAGACAGCAAGGGGCTGTTAAGGATACATCTTTTCAAGCAACAACCCTGTTTTGTGGTGGTGGTGGTGGTTTTATAGCTTATTCAGCTTGGGTTTTCACAACATGGGGGTGGGCACAAAAGAAGACTAGAAATGGCAGACCAAGTCCTGCAATGAAACCACTCCATTCCCGCTGATATGCTGACTAGGGGATGTTTGTCCCACCAGCTGGAGATATGCTGGAAAGGGGAGGCAGCAAAATCGGGGAATCATCCAGTTGCTTTCTTTATCATGGACTACACACAATCAGGACAGTACCTTTTAGCAGAGTCCTGGGACACCAAGACAATAGAGGCTGGATAGGCAACGGCAACGGGGGCAGCAATGCCTTGCTTTATCTGTTGTCATATTCACGGGCAGTAAAGAGATGCAAGCAACAGGAGGCATTCTCTGCTAATCTGGGCATCCAGTAACCAGATCACAAGGACTCAAACTGGAATGGCGTGATCACTCAGTCACAGTGCCTGGACTAGCCTGGTGATCTCACTCAACGAACAATTCCCCAGGCTCTCGAGCAAAGCACCATTCATACCATCTCAGGATGATTTGCTTGCAAATCCCCCCTTCCACCAGTGGGGAAAGGAAAGTTAGAAAGTGCCCAGCATGATAGATTTATGGTCAAAACAATAGAGCTTTTTTTCTTTTGACCAGCAGAATGGAGTAATTTTTCCAAGTATCTAGTATTTGTGGATACCATGTCTTTTATATGGAGCATGGATTATTGAGTTATTAAAGAAATATGACTGGAAGTTTTCAGCAAGGTTTGCCTGATAGGTTAATAAAAGCAAGCATATCTCTCAAACTGTTTTTAAAGGATGCTTTTATTTCTCATATATTTGACAGCTATTTATTTTCACTCACTACCATGATTTAAAAAGCATTTTATTTAAACTTGTTAAGATCTTCTCCTAATAATAAATATCCATAGCATTTTCTTGTTATAAGAGTAGTGATAGTTCACTGCTGTAACCTTTTGTCACATTCATTCAACATACTAAATCATAATAAGATTTGTTTAATTTTGTTTTAACATGTTGCGTGAACCCAGCAATTGATTGTTTATTTTAAAAATACCCTGCTTTTAGTTAAAAGTAACTCTAAAGCAAGAAACATAGTTTACAAGTCATGGTTTATGGCTGGGCAGATACAAAAGGAAGATTTGAGAACCAAGTGAAGTGGAAATAGATGGTTCAGAAAAACTCTGGAGAAACAAGCATTAAATTTGGAAAGACACGGACACAGAATTCCTTAGATCAGTGTTTCTCAACCTCGGGAACTTTGAAACATGTGGACTTCAACTCTCAGAATTCCCCAGAATTCCCCAGAATTCAGCATGGCTGCCTGGGGAATTCTGGGAGTTGAAGTCCACATGTCTTAAAGTTCCCAAGGTTGAGAAACACTTCCTTAGATGATTCCAGGACCAATCATGTCACTCCTCTACAGTTAAATGGCCATTATTTTGTACTTCAGATGATGACAGCTGGCTTATTGCTGGAATGTTCCATTTTTATACACTATACCAGTTGTATCTTTTTTTAAAAAATGATTTCTATGTGCCTGAAAATGGCTAATGAAGCAGATTCAAATAACACATAGGGCTGCAGCCTGAGATAAGAAGGAGATCATCCAAGTCAGTAAAGCAATCTAGACCAACTTAGAAATGCAATGTACCATCTGCCAAAGACAGGATATAGTGATTCTTAGAAACAGTGTCCAGACTTTGAAAGGGGATGAAGCTGCAATAAGATCAAGGAATAGTAAATTAGAGAAAAGAGGGCAACCTCTGGAGTGGGCCCACCTAGTTGATGCATTTGGGTAGTTATGGGATAGGGGGATCCAAGTGGCCAAACTGGTTTGACAAAGCATGAGCAAATCAAGACAAATGAGAAAAGAGGATGAAGAACACATTCAGGACAAAAGCAATCCTATGTAGAGTTGCATAGTATCCAAAACACCTTTTCATTCTACCTTCCTACTTAGCTGAAAGAAACATCAGATAGAAAACATACAATAAAACAAAAGCACCTTGGTTAAGGATTAGATCTTCAGGAATGTGTTTTGCTTTGCGGCCACTTCTAGCAGAAGTGTCTTCTGTGTGTGCTCATAAATGTGGAGGTATTTGAAATTCTGGAGGTAAACCTGCTCAAAAATCTGGGGGTATTTGAAATTCTCATGCTGAGCCTTCAGAAGGAAGTGGCTGCCTCAGATGCTTCCAAGCATCCTTTTGAATTATATGTCCAACCCTAAATTCTCACCAGCACCACATTGTGGAGCCAATCAGATATGCTTGGAATTTAATACTTAATTGTTGTTGTAATGAAGAAGACATAATATTGTCTTTCTTCCACCAACTTTACTTTTATACAATCTGTGTTTGCTCTGTGCAGTTTCTTTGTTTAAAAAGAATTTTAAAATAATAGCATTGTCTGATATTCAAACAAAAGTTCCATTTGTGCAAAATACTCATACAGGTGCTATGGGATTAATCAATATTATAATGACCATGTGTACAGATTTCTACTTAAAGAGCTGTCTTGTCTCAGAAGGTACCATCTCTTTATGAGGCTGTCTAATTTACTGTAAGTCCAGACTAAAGGAAAGAAAAGCTGTGGCCCATCATGAATTAGCACAGAAGATTAACCAGATACAACAGTCATCACATGGGCACGGTGTTCCCCATTAGGATGAGGTATAGTATACTTCTATTTCAATTATAGTTTTTTATGTTTAAATAAAAAACTTTGTATATTAATTAAAATGCTGTGATCTTCTTCCTATTTATCCTATTTTGATCTCTTTTCTTGACTTGTATTTACTCTTCTTGGTGATGAATAAATGGCTTCCTATCAGTCATATTATCCCACACTGTAGATGTGAGAAAGACTAAAATACTTCCTTAATTCCAATAAGATGCTTCTGATGTCATGAACTCCCTCTCTTAGGGCTAAACCAGGCCATATATAAGATAGTACATTTCACATGTCTAATGTTGATGTTTTATTTTAAACAGAAGCCATGTAGGAGTATTGGACGTTGGTATATAGTAGGAATGCACAATCTGTGATCCTTAGATCATGGGTAGCTCCCCTACCGTTTTAGGTCCAGCTCTTCAAAAAGTTTGCACTAAATTCCGCTTAAGAATTTAATTATTTTAATCAAAATCAGATGAAATGTATACTTTCTTATGTCCCATCTACTTCTTTCTCTGAGCCCCATCTATATTTTCAAGTTAAGCCACTCCAAAAATATCACTCAGGTCAAACATGTAATTTACATCTGATATAAAGGAAAGACAATAACTTTTTGTTTTTGACCAAGGTTCTTGGGAAAATGACCTCTCTACTTCTGAAAAGCAACTGTTTTTTTTCATAATTTTTATTAAAGATTTTAATTACAGTAGAAAAAGGGAATATAAACTAAACTCAGAAAAAGAAATAGAAAGAATAAACACTGTAAAGAAAGAAAAAGAAAAAGAAGAAAGTAAGATGAAGAAAAAGAAAAGAAATATATAAAGAAGTGACTCCCAATCTTCATCACAAGTAAAAACAAATTTGATAACCCTTCACCCCCTATAAGGTTACAAACAAATATCTCTTCTTCCCATAACCCATCCCTTATCTATATGCAAATCCATGAATCATCAACTTTTCAGTCCTGGTGTCAGCAGAAAGTCTGTAAAGGCTTACCGGAGCTTTATAAAAACAAATCTTATTATAACCTTGATCAAACACACCAACTTTATATTCCTTCCTTTTACTTCTAACAATCTTGATCTTTAATTCATTTAGATGTTGTTGTAGGATTTGGTCTCTCTTCAATTTTTCTTTTTCTCATCGCAGAGACTTCTTCAAGGCTTTAGCAAACCTCTTTTGTAAAGTCCAGTAGAAAGTCCTTATCTAGGTCATTGTCCTGATTTGTCATCTGCATTTCCACTTTGATTTCCAAAGCTTTAACCAGCTACTTTTCTTTATTCTTTTCTATTCTTTTCTTTATTCAATAAAAAGTCCTTATCAGGGTCATTCTCTTGGCTTGTAATTTGTAATTCCACTTTAATCTTGTATGCCTTCTGTATCTTGTAATACACACTTTTTTTTTTATCATCCAGTATTTCTGATTCTAGTATTTCTGCATCAGATTTAATATCTTTTGGACATAGTCTACCCATAGAAGCAGACATCATTGCTGATATCTCTGATATTGTAGCGACTAATGTCTGGCCCCATTATTTGAAAATGTCCTGAAGTATTTCTAATGTTATAGCATTTTGTGTGTCTCAGCTCTCAGACCCATGGAAGACTGCTGTCCTGCAGTCTCCTCACAAGGAGCAGCTGGTCAGAGCACCTGGGGGCAATCCCCTATCCTCTTCTTATCTAGAGAGGTTCCAAAGAACCGGTCTACTCACCAGTTCTTCGGTCTTTGCTGCAGTTACTGTCTCCATCTCTGTTGGAGACGCATTTAGTTTGCCATTGTTCCACCAAAAGTCCTTAAAAGCAACTGTTTCAATGGGAAGGAATCAACTGTTGGTACCAACTGCAACTTTAGATGTGAATAGCGAGGGAGGGGATCATTTTCTTTGGAGTTGCACATGAGAGGAAAAGATTAAAATTATCCATGTGCACCCTGATCCCAGCCTACAAACATGTATTTGGTGGCCATCAAGGACTATATTACATCCATTCATCTGAAGTGTCCACTGCCTTTTAAGTCCTTCTGTGCCCTTAATGTTCAGAGTTTTAATTAGGAAGGAATCTAGTCTGAATCAACATGTTTTGGTTTTCTATCCTTTATATTTAAATAATATTATCAGGACATGAATCTTTAAAAATCTTATTTAGTTATGGGGTTTTATACTACCCTTTCAGATAGAATTGTCCAATTTCCCATGGTAGCAATAAAATTACAAACTATAACAGCACAGACCTGTTTGATACAAGCAACTAAAACTCTATTTTTAAAAATCAATTAAAACAAGATGTCCACTAAAGAGCAAATACTCCAAACAGGAAACATGACATGTTTTTAGACAACACTTGCAGCACAGAAATAAAAATAATAAAATGGCCTCAGAGAAGAGGTCTCTCCCTAGAGTCTAAAAGATAATAAGATTAGGAAATAGACATACCTCTTCACAGGGAGGTATTCCAAAATTGAGAGTGAATACCAAAAAGGCTAACTTTCAAGTGCTCACTAAATGCTCCTCAGTATGGGATGTCCTCCAAGCCAAAGATCTCAAAGATCACCATAGCTGTGTGCAAGAATATGATGTATAATACCATAATTGATAAGGCTTATCTCATGGTGGCTCTATAATAGCAAACCCATTACATCCCCAACCATGTTCTCATGCTCATGATGGTGGGAGAATTTCAGAACATGATGGCATATGGTGCCACCATTCAATACCCTATGTTTTTACTAATAACCATTGATTGCTTTATTATTGGCAAATAGTGTTATACCTTTATTCAAATCGGGGAGTCTGAGGTCCACTTTTACACATATTTATGCAGTCAGTGGGATTAGCATGAATTTTCAGAGCTTGATTTCTGCACCAGGAGAGTATGAGAAAAGTTTGTAATTTAATTTCTTCCTACTAATTTTCTCTTTTCATGAGACTAATCAGGGAGATAATGCTGAAGCCTGTATTTATGCAGAGTAGGTGGACAGTTCTCTTGCTCTGACATTCATGGAAATAGCTCCAGAAACAAATCTGAACTAAAGAGAAAATCCATGTCCCCAAAGAAACTCTTTTCCCTAGAATAATGCCCTACTCAACTAATTGATACTGCATTTCGAAAATTCAGCCAAAGTGTCGATCAAGCTACCAGGAGAAATCCATACTTGTCTTTTTAAAATACGTCTTTTTCTTCTTTATCAACAAGGCTCCTTAAAAATACTCTGGGAAATCAATTTCTCTCCTTTAGTCAGAGGATTGATCTGATTTAACTGGGGGACTTCTGAACTATGTTTTCTTAATCAGAAGCTCTCTCTCTCTCTCTCTCCCCCTTATTCAGACGTAAGTTGTTGTTTTTTACTTCCTATAATTGTTATCAGAAGTAGAGCAAGCAATAGGATTTTCTCTAAATCTAGGAACTGGTGTCGTGCATTATTTTAATGGATGGAATTGAGAGAGTGCTAAGATTCAGTATCCAGAAACAAGGCAAGGTGTATAAATTAAATTCTTAGATTACTCTACTATAATTTATTACTTAGAAAATGTGCGCTATGCATTTTCTGCTTGCCATTTCAGATCCATGTAATGAAATGATCCAGGCAACCAAGGCACTGAATTTTATTTTACTATAAATATTTTTAAGGAACAAAAATGAAATAAAATGAATCTAGCAGCAAACTTGCATCTCTCTCTGAATTACAGCTCTGCTTTAGTTGCAGATCACAAGAGAGCCTAGTTCAACATATCAATCAATTCAGTAGCTTTGCAAGAACAGAAGTGTAAATCCCTTAATATCCTGACTTCCTTGAAACTAATAGCAAGCCCCTTGAGAAAACTTAATCTATGAAGACAGTAGATATTGAATCTCTGATAATGAAGAGGAAGACTGGTACTGAATGAGATGAGGGTATTAATTTATAAGCAAAGGAGCTTTTAATAGAATTAAGGAGCAAATTCTTCGCAGGACACAAATAAATCGGCTTAACTGTTTACATCCATCCAAACTGTAGGACAGGCTGTTATATTTCAAAGTGTTTATGGTCTGGGGAAAGGGATGAAGAAAACATCTGCCCAGTCTGTCAATGGAATATATCACTTAAGAAAGCCAAACTGATTTACAATTTAATGAGGAAGAATAACTGCAATACTATGGCATTAATTCTCCATATCCCTTCCTTGAGAGATTTCTTGGTAATAAACAGCCTGTTACATAGTCAGCACTTGACATGCTTAATCGTATGCTTAAAAGTCAGTTAAATTCTGAATTAAAGATTTTGGCAGATCTCATGATATATTGAATCATTAACTACTTAGTATTATTTATATATACCCTGTATTTATGTTCGAGTCCTTTGGGCTAGAGAAACACACCAAGAAAATTGAGAATCTTCAGGAACGCTACATGCAAAGTCTTTACATGAACTATCTGGGTGTGGTTATCAAGGGATTTGTATTTAGTCTCATCAGTACATTGATAATATTTAGCCCTTTTCTGTCAATTTTTGAGAACGAGTAGAAAAGGTAAATCAGTGAATACATATGACCAATCTGAGATTTAATTTAGCTAAGTTAGTAGTTAGAGATTTGATCAGTCTTTTTTTTAGGGGGGGGGAGATGCCCTTGAGTCAGTCTTGACTCCTGGTGACTGCCTGGACTAGTCCCTGCAGTTTTCTTGGCAAGGTTTTTCAGAAGTGGTTTGCCATTGCCTCCTTCCTCGGGCTGAAAGAAAGTGACTAGCCCAAGGTCACCCAGCTAGCTTTGTGCCTAGGAGGGACTAGAACTCATGGTCTCTAGCCTGATGCCTTAACCACTACACCAAGCTGGCTCTATTGACTGGTCTAAGTTAAAACCTGATTCTTTGAAATACTATAATATTCCACCTGGAAAATCAGTTTTGCAAACAGGTGATTATTCTGAGCCTCTAGATTATTTAATAATCAGGAATGCCCTTTTCACCAACTGTATCCTGGTCTTAAAAAGCAGAGCTAATCATGGTTATGTATGACTCAGTAATATGCATACTGGACTATCATAACACATTTTGACTTCAATAAGTAGCAACATCCAGTTGCTACTTGTCTGGGTTAGGCCTGATTATTGCTTAGTTGGGAGATTCTCTAGGGAATACTAGAGCTATAGGCTAGGGTGGGAAGAGACATCCCAGAACAAAGCAATGGTAAACCAGTTTTGTACTGTTGCCAACAACATGAATGTGTCCACAAAGTCACAAGGAGTTGGCTCATCTTGAATAAGAGGATATAACAACCATAGTTCTTTCAATATTTAGATTTGGAACTTGAATTCCCACTACCAAGCAAGCTAATATTACTGGCTGTCTGGAAGTGCTGAAAACATATTTACAGGAGCAAAAGTGCTAAATCTTCCTTTCTTGCCAGAGCTGTAGCTACATAGGAGGAGAAATGTATCAAAATATTTTTCAATTCCTCAATAAATCTCAACGTCAAAAGTAGGTTGTCATGGTCTGTTTTTAAAATAACTCTACTGGGAATTTTATCCATAACACTTGATGTTTTGCAAGACTTTCTTTGAGTCAAAAGGTCTGAATACAAATCTTCTTGCATGAAGAAATTATGGAAATGTAAAGGAATGCCTTCTAAAAAGAGGTGTGTTTCCTTTAAAGAGTGCTTAGAATTTCAACCAATTCAGAAACTGGCTGCCAGAGTATTAGTCAGCTTATCAGACAAAGCATGTATCTCTAATCTTCCCACTTATTTCTGTGCCCATTACAAGTGAGTGTTTTTTATTTAAGAGACTAACTATTGGGGGGGGCAAGTTATAAGTAGTGCGTCCTCACACATATTCCACCTGTGAGCATCATGTGGATTCTCTTCCATGTCCACAACTGTGTCACATATAGTGGGCAAACCCCCATGGATAAGGTCTTTCTGGTCATCAGGTGATGGTTACATGTTTCTCAGATGGGGTCTCCCCTGGTTTTATAGATTGTTGTTTTTTGGCAGCCAGAGGTAAATTTAGGAAGAATTTAGGGATAATTCTAGTCTTCAGTATTTCCCTTAGAGCTGTGGTTTTGGAGTTGAAGCTTCACAGAACTATTTTTCTGGAGCTTTATGATTTGCTTTTTAAAAACTAAATTATGGTGTCCCAAGTGATGTTCTTTTAAACTGTTTTATTATGATGGTTAGCTTGAGGATCAATCAAACAAAAAGGCAGGGCTGAGTTTAGTGAAGTAGAACATAACACATTAATAATTTTCATGATAGCAAAGTATCTGTAGTATTTTCATACCTATTTGATTATTATTATTGGTTACTGAAATACACAGAATGTCCAGCAATTGGGCTAAGACAGCTCTCTTAGAGGAGACAAACTTAACTTTAAAATGAAATCTTAAATATCCCTTAATGGAGAACACTCCAGCTCAAAATGAGTCATCACTTTGCATTAAATTAATTCTAATAACCATTAACTTTCTTGTAAGCATCATTTATGGTAGGCTTAGCTTTTCAACTGATCTTATATCTGAAATAGTCTTCAGTCCCCATATGCAGAAAAGCATCTTTGGTCTTCCCACATACACCACAGACAGGAACATCAATTTCCAGTGGACACGCTAGTTCACAGGAGACAAAGATGCTTTAAGGAACCTTTTGTTGAATACTTAAGATTTCAATTCTTCCCTTCAACTAGCACATGCCAGCATCCCCGGGGGGAAAGCTGTTCACTCATGAATGGTGTGAGGAACAGACAACCCCAGCCATTCCACTACTCAGACTTCCCCTGTGGTCTTTTTTTTATTAGCTGTAATTATAATAATGATTTTATTTCTAGAACATCCAAATACCCCCTGAGGGTCTTGAACTGAGAAGCCTTGTTTACAATTAATAACTTCATTATCCAATGGATATACTCAGCGAGTCTATAAGAATGGTGATATGCTAACCAAAGTGGGCAGGTAGAAATAAACTCAAAAGTCTAGAAACAAAGATAGAGCCCGTTCTCCATTCCCCTTGGTCCAGACTTCTCCCCTTCCATCTTTTCTTTAACAAAAAGAAACCTGCTGTAAACCTGGACTAAGAACCCTATTAGGAAGCTGCATAAAATCCAAAAAAATAAATTGAGCAAGTTACCATACCTATATGTGATCTGAATACAGGAAGCAAAATTCAATAGACAATATCAGATGGTATACATTTTGATAGAAACTGTCTCTCCAGTCTACTTGCTAAGCAGCCCGAGGCCACAATTTAGATATTTCAATATTTAGATTTGGAACCTCAACTCCCACTACCAAGCAAGCTAATAGTACTGACTGTCTGGAAGTGATGAAAATGTATTTACAGGAGCAAAAGTTCTAAATCTTCCTTTCTTGCCAGAGCTGTAGCTACATAGGAGAAGTATTATATCAAAATATTTTTCAATTGCTCAATAAATCTCAACTCCAAAAGTGGGTTGTCATGGTCTGTTTTTAAAATAACTACCAGGAATTTTATCCATAACACTTGATATTTTGCCAGATTTTCTTTTGAGTCAGAAGGTCTGAGTACAAATTTTCTTGCATGTAGAAGTTATGGAAATGTAAAGGAATGCCTTGTAAGCAGAGGGTGTGATTGATGTAAATCCTGTCTTTTTGACACCGAAATTCCAAATGAACTCCAGTCTACTTCTGGGGAAAGTTCAGTTCTTCATGCAATATTAATTGTGCTTCTTGTATTGGGAGCTGGGGGGATAATTTGTCTTTGGAATGAAGTTTCAGAATATAGAAGGTCATTATTTATGAAATCCATAATGAGAAAAATAAGGTAGCAATTGAGAGGGGATTCTCTGTAGAAATTACATAATAAATTTCCTTATTCCACCAAGGGCAAGAAATAATATTTGTGAAAAAAGAGATGAATATAGTTTTGTAGAACAACTATGAACTAGCTTTATTATTATCTGTATTTGTATTAAGTCATCCAAATCCTTACTCCATTCACATCTATACCTCTTTCATTTCATGCTGACAGGATCACTGGCTTCAAGATTTAATCCAATGGTTGTTTGGCAATTCTTTGGTTGGTAGGTGCCCTACATTTTTAGGAGGGTGAGATCAATACTGCGTCACACTTACATGGGCAAAGCTTGATTCCTTTCTTTGTTTTTAAACCTAAATTAACTTGTGTTAAGTTTAAACAATTGTTTTGTGTGTTTCCCACTGCAAAAATCCAAACCAACCTTTTTTGTTGCTGGAACCATAAATGAATATAAAGGGTTAATTATCCTCTGAAAGTTTGCTCCACCACATGGAACTTGGTTATTTGTGAGCAGAACATAGTTTGAATTACCCACCTTTCTCTTTTCCCGCCAATTATCACAGGAAGCAACCAACTTGTTCTATCACACAGAAGTAGCAAAGTTATAGAGGAGTCATGTGCTTAGCTACTGTATTCCCCACATGGCCACATCATTTTAAATGTCTCACACTCTTCATAGTTAGAAGTATTTAAAGGGCATCCAAGGGTTGCAGAATCATCACATTATCCAGCTTGATATACAGGATAAATCTGAGCAATTATAACACAGCAATTACATTTTAAAAGTAGAAAATTAGCATTATTACAAAGATGCAAGATACAACAGAGAGTAAACCAAGCAAAATACCACATTCGTATTGACAAAAAGGTGCACACATGCACATACATCCATACACACACATATACATGTATAAAATGATCTGGTTGTACCTCATTATTTAATACAAATGGTGGATTCAAAGGTAAATCTCTTTGGGAAACAACCAGAACCACATCATGCAAACCAAAGACCAAGACTGAAAAATTCTTCCTTTTGTTTTCCTAGTGAATAACAATGACTGCAGATTTAAGACATGGTTTAAAATTCATTATTCCACTCCCAATGTTGAAAACAAGCCCCCCCTTGGGATATTATCCACAGCTCTCTTGCATGGATCTATTGTAAAACAGCAAATTACAGAGCATTCAGCCATGAATGTGTATGAGGAAGATTGCTTGACTAGACTGCAGGCTTAAAACTCTGAGCAAAAGAACTAGTGGAAAGAAGAAGTGTGTACAGAATTGAAGCCCCAGCTCTGCTTGTCCCTTGTATGAAAGTCAAATTAATTGCTAAAGTCAAGCATTGAATTCCCCCGTGAGAGAACAGGTTTAGTGGGTCCTGCAGATGTTTTAATTCAATATATCTTTGTGAAATGTCTCCAGAAAGGGGGGAAAAATCAAGAAAATACACAATGCAGAGTGGTAGAAATAGAGAATGTCAGAAAATGAAATGCATGAAAATTCAGCACATTATGTCAAGAGGCCTTGAGTTGGCTTCTCCCCTTTAACTGAGAAAACTCACAGGAACTGATTTTACTGATAGGAAAACTCATAGGAATTTCGAATGTACTGCTTTCCAAGTTTTCCTAGATAACAACAGACATGAGAATGTTAGCAAAACATGGAATCCCTGAAAACTAGACATCCTTTTTTTAAATGGGGGGAGATAATTAGGAATTTACAGGTGAGGAAGTTCTCATGAGTTCTCATGGACAGAAGAAGGACTTCAAAAAGTATTCTGGGAATAGAATAGCATTGGTGACTACGTTGGAATATTAGAGACTGTGGTGAAAAGTGTGTGGAAATGAATGGGTGTAAAAGCATTGCCATGAAAACCAAGATGTGATGTATAGTATGCATTCATTTTTCCACTTCCACACTTGGGGTACTTCCAAAGAGGGGCTTTTTGTCCCTCCAGAATCAGCTCTGCACCTTGTGAGCTCATACTGTCCTCTGTGCTCAATGTATTTGAAACTGCAGCA
The DNA here is from genome assembly GCF_059951505.1 of Python bivittatus. Taxonomy (NCBI): domain Eukaryota; kingdom Metazoa; phylum Chordata; class Lepidosauria; order Squamata; family Pythonidae; genus Python; species Python bivittatus. The sequence goes on from NW_028277035.1 coordinate 66,762,845, forward strand.
ACACTATTTTTTCAAAAAAGATCATAAAACACAGTAGCAGAAGGAGCTTCTGAAGAGCCTGTTTCCCCATTGGCAAGAACTCCTCCCTCACCAGGATGCCTGGCCGCAGAGCGTCAGGTCTTTCAAAGGTGCATTTCTTCCTCTTCAGCTCCCACTCGTTGGAAGTGCCGGCTTGTTCTGCATGCAAGTAAAGATAAAGTAAAGACATGGAATGATGGAAATGTGATCAGGTTATTCGTTTTTCCCTTTGTACAGAGTGGAGATGAGGGGATGGCTGTCTCTGCAGGGCCTGCACCATATTAGGGCAGCAGTGACTTTTGTTCCTTGTTCTCCGTATTGCAAGGTAGACTGAAGCAAAATGACGTGCAGAATGTCTTCAAACTGCTCTTGAGTGGAAGTGATGATGGCTTGGGGAAGTGCCTTTAATCACTCTTTGCTGTGCTCCATCATGGTTCAACTCTACACATAAAATGGACTTGTTTAAGATACTGCATTCTTCATTTTAAACTGCTCTTTGTGGTGATAATGGCAAGAGAAAAATTCAGTGAAGCTGATTTATGCCTTAAAAGAAACATTATCATGTTATATAAAAATATAAGCTCACTTTGTAAAACCAAGAAACTGGTAAAGATGTGAGAACTCATAAAGAAAATTATCATTGGAAGATACAATGTGGCAGAGAGGAGCTGTCACATTTACATGAGCATTAATCCTGCTTTGAAACCACTCATGCCCAGTTCATATTTTTGCTGTTCATAACTGCAATTCATAACTGAACTGAGGAAGTCATGAAAATAAAACAGCGAGAAAATGGTCTGGAAGCATATCAGATTGCATAAAATAGAAACACAACCCATGAATCTGGTTTGTATTCACACGAAGGTATGATCTGTTTGTTTCACAAGTGCTCAGAATGATTCCAGCCAACAAAATAAAATCTTTAAGATGTTTCCATATAGGTTAAATCAGATTCAATTCATATGAGAAGGAGTGAATATTTGTTGCTTCTTTGCACTTTGTAAACTAGTGCTTTGAGTATTTTTTTTAAAAAAGTTCATGATCGTTGTAATGATGAGGAAAGGAAGGGGAGAGGAGAAGTAAGAAAAAAATACAGATCTTCAGCTGCAGTTCCTTAAAAGTAATTAACAAATTCCAAGTAACAGGTAAGAATATAAATTGGAGCAAATAGAAGACCAAGTCAGGGTTAGGTCACTGGTAGAGATGAATGGCTGCCTCCCTACTCACAGTGACTCAGAAATTTGTTAACTTTAGTATGCATCTAAAGTATATTTAAATTTTATGAAATACCTAAATCAAAAAATGCCTTCTGGCTTCTTTGCAGTGCCTTTTTTAAGGTTCTGAGCAGTCTGGAATAAAGTGTTTGTTTGATCACTCCCTACATCACACTTTCTTGGTGCTGCATCCTATGTCATCCTAATTATTTTCTACTTTGTTTTTCATCCATTGATGCCAACAGACAAGTAATCATGAGTGTGTGATGAAACCTGAAATACCATTTAATTGATTTGTTTCTCTGCCTGAAATTAAAACTACTGATCCATCTTCTAATTTCAATACAGACTTTTACTTCAGGTGGGGTCTGGGACAATTGTTCCACTGCCCCCTTTTAAAAGGGACCTGTCCTTAATTATAAAACATGGGAGAAAATTGAAATCAAATGCAGTGGAATTAGAGACTTGATTCTAATGTCAGGCCACCAGTTTAAGGGGAAAACAAATCTCTAGAATTAGGGTCAGCTAACAATGTTAAATGCCTGATTAAGACAACTTTTACACTTAATGATTTTTAATAGGTATGGAGATGAGATATGACTCTTTGTTCCCTCTCACTGTCAAAAAGCTTTACAGAGGCTGTTACAAAATTGGCTAGGGAGGTCTCGCAAAATGTGTTCTTCATGGACTATCAATAGTTCAGTAATGTACTACTTTCCATTATTGTTAAGCTCAATTATTGTTTATATTTGCTTAAACCTAATCCTTGGATAAATTATAGTCATAATTCAGTATATTAGTGTGCATGCTTATATACTGCTACATAAATGGTAACAGACTGTCTATTCAAGTTTGCACTGGATACAAATACATACCTCCTCTACGAGATTGTTCTGTACTCCTCACATCCAGCCATATCAGGCCTAGGTTATCCCAAATATCCATGGGATCTACTGCACAGGTTTGCCGCATCACTTGATAATAATTTGGCTGGCAAGACATCTCATGAGCTTCAGTATATCATGCTAGTTCATGGAATATACCCATTATATATAGAAAATGAGGGTTCTTTGTTATTAATAGACTAGCACTTGGTACAGCAGCCATGAAGGCCTTGGAAAAGATATTCAAATGCCGCGATGTGTCTATACCTACAGAGATCAGAGTGGTGCAAGCCATGGCAGTCCCTTCAAAGTTGGACTTTGAAGAAGCAGGATAAGAAAAGTACTGATACCTTTGAACTTTGGTGTTGGAAAAGACTCCTGAGAATACTCCAAGAAAACAAGCAAATGGATTGAAGAAATCAACCCAGAGTTCTCACTTGAGACCCAAATGACCAGGCTCAAATTACCCTGCTTCAGACACATTATGTGAAGACCTAGCTCTTTGGGAAAGGCTCTAATGCTGGGAAAGGTGAAAGGAAAGAGAAGAAGAGGACAACCAGCAGCAAGGTAGATGGACTCAGTTATAGTTGTGATGAGTGCACCATTGGAAGACCTGAAGGACCATATTAGGGACAGATCTTCATGGAGAAAATCTATATGGTTGCTAGGAGTTGAAAACAATTTGATGACACATAATCAGCTGGTATTAATATTTTTCTTCTTTCCATGATTTCACTGAGAGATCTGTGTTGAAACTTGGAAGGCTGAATTCACATCCATCCATATTCAAACAATTCAATACTGGGAAGAGAGAAAACTGGATCCAGGATGGATGTCTGTTTCAGTCTAGTTCTTATTTCTGCAAGTCTACCACATTTGGCTCATCAATCTTATTGGTGAACAACTTTACAAAATTCAAGAGAACTGAAATTTTTGAATGACAACTAAACTGCAGTTTCAAAACAGGGAGATTAGATAAGGCCATGTCAAAATGTCAAAAGGGGTAGGCCATACCTATGTCTGAGAACATTCAGCTAAAAAACTATTGAAATAACGTTGAACAGTTGTAGAAAGCTCTGAGAACATGTTGAAAGCAGTGAAATCAATAGAAGGAAATTAATCCAGATACTTTAGACCCACACTTCTGCAGAATGGAACTCATTATATGAAATTGGCTATATGTAGAAATAAGAGTATACCATCTAATCAATATAGAATAAGACTGGAGAGGCAGAAATTAGTTCCACCATCTCAGTTACCTTTGTTTATGATCAATAACAGATTCAGTTTCCTGAACATCCCTATCCTCATTGTGGTTCATTGTCATTCATGATTATTTTGAGTGTCTCCTCATCCCAATGACAGAAAGCTAAAATCTATGGATAGTTCTTATTCTGATCATTTTTAAATGCATATCAGTAGAAAACAGCTATACTGAGTATAAATACACACACAAACACACATTCACTCACAAATCACAGCCACCAGAAACTACAAAGCCTTTGGGAACAATGGACTGGCATGTTTCTAATGCCTTCTCTTCTGGTTTTGTGTAATCTCACCCCATGGAATATTAGACCTGCATTGTTAGCAAGAGCTGTGATATTACCGGAAAGACTAATTTCCAGGAGAGATGGAAGCAACATCTTTAAACTGCATATTGGCAATTAGCCATAACACCAGCCCTGTTCCCATACTTATGGGAGTGATGACTTCTTTAATTGAATCCATAAAAAGAAGTGCATGAGATGCAAGTCTTGGTTATAATATTTGCACAACTGTGAACACGGATACTTAGAAGCAATCAGATAAGGCCAAGGAGACTCATTGTGTACAGACCTTAGTTCTAGACTTCTTTTTATGGTAAGGGCAGGAAAAAATAATCAGTTATACTTCCCTTTCTCAGAAGCCTTATATTTCATGTTATCAGATATTGGACTACTGAGCAAAGTCCCTTAGGACAGTATCCCAGAGGTCCATACTTATATGTTCTTTAAAGCAGCGTTCCTCAACCCTTAAGACGGGCGGACGGCTGGCTGGGGAATTCTGGGAGTTGAAGTCCACCCATCTTAAAGTTGTCAAGGTTGAGGAGCCCTGCTTTAAAGAAGGTCAGAAATACATCTTATTTTTCCCTAAGACCATTTATCTCAATTTATATTTTCGCATTAAAAGCAAGAAGTCTTCAACTATACTCTCCAATAACTTCCCGGGGCTTGTAACTTGCATTCAGTTAACATGAACAAACTGGTGATCAATATAGTGTGCTCCAAATTTGTCTTGGCTTGTCCCATGTTCAGTGAATTCATGTTGTGAAATCAGTACCTTATATTGAGCAAATCACCTTTCAAAAATGAGAAAGTACAATCAAGTAGGGCTAGGAAAGAAGATATAAATAACACACACTGTACCATGTCTGCTTAGAATTACTTAGAAAACTTATTTAAAGTTTTCACTGACAAGGTCAGCAATGATGGAGAAACTTTTATAAATGACAACTTGCACACTACTTTTAATCTTCTTCTGCAGTGCTCAACCTACAGACGTAAACAGTTCCCTATGTAATCTGAATTTGAAAGGTCTGGACCTGCCCCAGAATTATCAGCAACACAGAAAAATAGGGATGTTGGAAGCTGCCTTCTTTTGACCTAAGATCATTGTTCTATCTATTGCCTAGAACAGTGTTTCTCAACCTTGGCAACTTGAAGATGGGTGGACTTCAACTTCCAGAATTCCCCAGCCAGCCATGCTGGCTGGGGAATTCTGGGAGTTGAAGTCCACCCATCTTCAAGTTGCCAAGGTTGAGAAACACTGGTTCTGGAAAATGACATGGAAGGATGCAATCTATAACTTGCCTGGGGCTGCTAGTAAAACTGGGTTTATATAGTTAGAGGTGGCATAATTTTTAAAAAGTTTCTTTTGAGAAGAAATATTCTTCTAAAACCTCACCACTACCCCTCAAAATGATACAGTTACAGTTTTTATACTGAGATGATCTCTTCTCTTACTCATTCTTCTCCTGGTAGTATCATATTTTACATATATCTTTATGTTAGGTTCTGCCTTTTATTTACTCAGATGACCAGTTGACTATGATTAAAACTTTATTCAACAGCATCATCGTTTGAACAGATTATATAGGATATATTGTTTCTCTTAAAAGAGGCACATCAACAAAACTTTTCTGATTGCTTAGTTGCTCAGTGATCATCACAAGAGTTACCAGTATTTTCCATTCTTTTCTTTATGTACTATTTTGCCCCAAACTCATATCTGGTTCTTCTTATTATCTCCGCCACATATTGGAATATAACATGCACCACCAACAAACTTGATGATACCAATTCATACTTTCTGACATATACTTTAGCCCTTTCATAATTAAACCTACACCTTCATTTCCCTACATGTATTCATCAATTCCATAATATTAGCCTACCTTCATTAGTTCTATTGCATCATTCCCCTTTCTCCTAAATTTATAGTCACACAAAATATTTATTTTTCTTTCTTTCATTTTGTTTATTAACTCGTGCTCTTTATCATTTACTTCTTTTACATTCCACATTGCAGCTTCCATGGTCATCACCAGGTGGACCTGTAGCTATTGATCTTTTTCTCTCATCATAACTTTGCTCAAACTTTTACATAATGGTTGTTTGTAACATAGAGAAGATTTAATCTAGGCTATCAGCCTTACTCTGCCATATGCAGCATTCCCAGTCCATTGGGACATCTTTTGATCAGTGTGCCACAAGTACAAGTGAAGTCCAGTTTTATAACAATGGATGAACTATACAATGAAGCTTATGTTGTGGAATGCAAAAAATGAATTGCAACTCTGAGGAGTAAAATCACACACATTTTATTGAAGCAACAATTGTTTACAAAAAGAGGAATGAGACACAATAAAAAGGTAAGAACTTTTTAGGTTCCTTCGGGTTTGACAGGATTATGGAAAGTGGGGAACTAAACCTGGTCCCTGTCATGTTTACAAGGTCAGGAAAAAAATATCCTAGAAGTAGGCTTCCATTTTGTTTGCCACAACAGTAAGAGCTCTAATCTCACAAGCCAACATAATGTAGCCTCCATCCCACCAACTAGGAGATATATGCAATGCACTGACAAACTCAGGATACTAACTCCCTAACCCTTTTCCCAAACATGTTTGATAAAATACTTAATGTGCGTATATCAGAAAATAAACATGTTATAGTGTTTGAGGCATGACATTAAACTAAAGCACGTTGTCTTTTTGAGTAATTTTACAGGAGATTTAGGAACAAAATTATCTCTGTGTGTAATGCACATGCTTGTGTCCCTTGGTATCATCTATGTCCAAGCTGTGAAGGGATTAGTAAAAAGGACTTGTGGCAGACAGGAGCTTAAAGTCCATTCAGTGAAATGGATGACATTTTAGGCAGCAAATAGCAATACTGCAACAACGTCCAATGTCAATCATGGTATCCTTCTGGACTGGCTCAGGGAGTTAAGGGTGGGGTTGGTCCAATTGGTCCTGATGTGGGGAGAGATCCAGCCCAAGGCTTCTTCTTTGTGGAGTTCTTCAAGGGTCAACCATCTTCCCACTCTTGTTTAACATCTACTGTACATGAACGTGCTAGGTGAGGTCATCTGTTGGCACTAGATTATTATCAGTACACTGATGATACCCAGTTATACATCTGTACTCCTGGCTGACCAAATGATGCCATTAAGGTCCTTTCTCAAAGTCTGGAGGCTGTGGGGGCTGGATGGGGAAGAACAGGCTTCAACTCAACCCTAGCAAGATCAAATGGCTTTTGGTTTTACAGCCTCCCAGATTTGGTGATCTACCATCTTTAGTTCTGGATGGGATGGTACTGCCCCAGACAGAACTAGTGCACAATCTGGGAGTTCTCCTGGACTTGTACTTCCTGTTCAAGGAACAGTTGGCAACCATAGCCAGAAATTCTTTTGCACAATGACATCTTGTATGCCAATTGCAACCATTCCTGGGTTGGGAGGCACTGCTCATAATCACTCTGCCTTGGTCACTTCTCAAATGGAGTACTACAAGGCAGTTTACACGGAGCTGCCCTTGAAGAGCACCCTGAAGCTTCAGCTGGTCTGTTACACCTCTGTTCCATATACTGCACTGGCTTCTAGTATGTTTCCAAGTACAATTCAAGGTGCTGGTTGTCACCTATAAAGCTCTTTGTGACATGCAGCTGGGTTATTTGTGGGCTTGCCATTCACTGATAGTCTCTACCTATCCCATTAGATTCAACAGAAGGAGTGTGCCCTGAGTCCCATCTATTACGGAATGTAATCTAGCAAGACATAGGAAGTGGTGCTTTTCTTTTGCAGCCTCTGCCCCCTAAAACACCATACCACCCAAGATCTGGCTGGCCCCGATTCTGCTAACATTCCAGAAAGGTTTAAAAACATGGCCATGTGCCCAAGCAAGAAGGCTGGAAGATTAAGGGGGCCTGTGAGATGGGCATGATTGTACTGCTCACTGTTGCCCCCAGTGACCATTCTGTAAATATTCTGTATATATACTTTTTGTTACTGTTATTGACTTTTTAATTATTGGTTTATTTCTTTTGAGTTTTAATTTTGTTAGCCTCCCATAGTCACTGTTGTGAGATGGGCAGCCATATGAATTAGTTAAATAAAACAAATTTTAAAAACAAATAAATTTGAAAGCCACATTCTGCACATGGAAGTAATTTATAGAAGAAAATAAATACTTTCATCTCCATGGCAACTAGATCCTGAGGCTGCTATTTAGAAGGGGAGAAGGCAACACATTTGCATACATGCAAATCTGTCAAAGTGTTTGGCTTTTTATGCTTATCAGTGTCAGTACAAATATGCCTGAACATGAGGGAAAGACCATCATCTAGGCCTCCTTGGTCTAGGCCTCCTGGAAGACGATATGTGGTTAGGTTCAGACAGTGGTAAATTCATCTTTAAGTGAGGTGGTAGTCCCACCTGCACTTAAGGAAGTGGTGGTCTGTCCCTCCTCAAGAAGTGATCACTGGATCCAACTGTATGGGACAATTCTCATCTTATCTCCAACCTTCCCTTTTGGAGAAGGCAATTGAGGAGGTGGCTGGCCCCTGGAAGTAGTGGATTATAGGACCTTTTTCAATCAAGTTTCAGAGCTGGATATAGTACTGAGACAACATTGATTGTACTTGTGGATGATCTCTGGTATGATTGAGATGCATCCATCCTGGCTTTCCTTGATCCCTCAGTGGCTTTTTATACTATCAGTCATCCTTCTGGATTGATTCAAATGTTGGGGGTAGAAGGGGGCACAGTATTGTGATAGTTCTTCTCCTTCCTCCAGTTCTAATAGCGATTGATTCCCATGACTTCCATGAATTGGTCTAACCCTTTTTTGAAGGATTGCCAGCAACACATCTCATGCTGACATCACATCTATAGCTGGGGGGGGGGGGGGCTTTGCACAAATACATATTGTGTGCCAATTGGGCCTATTCCTGAATCAGAAGGTTCTGCTTAGGATTGCTCACACCTCATGATCACTCTTGTCTGGATTACTGCAATGCCCTTGAAGACCTCTCAGTTGCGGCGATTAGTTCAAAGTGTAGGAGGGCAAGCAGTTATGGGCATGACTCAGTGTACCCATGTAACACCACTACTTTGTGAGTTACACTGGCTCCCAGAGGATTTTCAGTACAATTTGAGGTGTTGGTTGCAAGACAAAGTTCTTCATGGCATAGGTTGAGTTATTTGCAGCAGTCCCTCCCTCCAATTATTTTGGCCCATCCCATAAGATCCAACAGGGGGTGGGGGGCATGCTCCAGGTCCTTCATATTAAACAATGTCATCGTATGGAACCCATCGTGCAGAACCTTCAGCAATCAAAATAGTAGCTTAGTAGTTGCTTGCTTCATTTCTGCCATTCTTTAGAAGGGGGAGGGGGGAAAGGAAAGTAGAAGGAGTTGGTGTGATATCAAAGGCCAGGAAGATGGACTGTTATCGGGGGATAGGAATGTGCAAGGCCGCACTTCTGTGAGAAAGAGAACTGATGCCTGGAAAGAGGGGGGTGAGAAGTAAGAGAAAAAGAAAAGAGGGGAGAGCATGGGCTTTAGTTTCAGCAATGCTTTGCTTAGAGTTACATGTACTATTCCAATAAATGAAATCTTTTTTGAACCTAACCTGGGTTGCACAAGATTCTTTTTCATTGGGATTTGAACATCGTAAACCTGACATTTTGCTAAAACTCCTGCAATCGGATTTTTCCCAAGAAGGCATCTTACCGAGGAAAATCACCGAAACAACATGATCACAGAGGAGAATAGATTGCTGCAGCTGGAAGCTGACAGTGGAGAGCTCGAGCTCGGGGCAGTTGGCAGAATAGGGAAGGAGCCGTCTCTTCCCATAGAGGTCGAGGAAATCTACATCCCATCCCAACCGATAGAAGTGCAGTTGGTTGTCAAGCACAAGAGCAGAGAATGGCGACAGGCTCAGAAATGGGGGCCTCAGGGTGATTGGGATTTTGGGGAAGTAGCCAAAGAACCACCACCCCCAAAGCCGACTGCCCCAGATGGTCAAGAGCCATTGGAGGGGTGAGGGGGTTCACCGAGCCACAGGACCAGGACAACAGGGTGCAGGTACTGGAAGATGAGGTGCGTGCCCTTAAAGATGAGATCCGCCTCCTATCCTGGGAGGGGGTGTGTGCCAGACTGAAGGCGGCCAAGCTGGAGTCCCCAGAGTGGGGAGTGACTGGTGAACCGGTGGGAGAGAGACAAGAAGCCGCCTGGCCCCGGGGTCGACCTGCCAGACTGGGGGTCAACTAGCCCCAGGGTGTTGAGCGGACCCTGGAAGGAGAAGGAGAATGGAGAGACCACCAGAGAGGGGCAGCCAGGGAACCTGAAGGTTTCGAAGGATGGGTGCCATACTTCAATAGGGAAGAGGGTAACCTGTTGAAGAGGTGGGGGCTGTGGAAAGAATACAACAGGGACCCAGGAGAGTTGGCTAGTTTCCTGAATCAAGTTAGGATCTGCATGGGGACTTGTGGCCAGCTGTTCCAAAATGACGAGTGGCGGGTCCTGTACATCTCACAATACCTAGTGGGCCATGTAGCCAAGTGGGTGGTCAACCTGCAGGAGGCAGAAGTGCCAGAGTCAGAGGACTTCCAAGGGTTCATCACAGTGCTGAAGACTCGGTTCGAGGATCCTTGTGCTCCTGCCCAGGCAGAGGATGCTATTGTGGATCTCAAGCAAGGCTCCTGCTCGGTGACCAAATACACTCTGGATTTCAAGCGGCTAGTGGCTAAACGTCACAACTGGCCCAAGGCATTTCTAGTTAAGCGATTCCAAAAACGGCTGAACCCAAAGCTGTGCAAAATGGCTTTAGTGCAAGGCTGCCCAACAACACTAGCGGGATGGATTGCCCACATCTCACTGCTAGAGTTCCAACTGTCTACTGTCCAGGGAATGGGGGCAACAGCAGCACCGAAGGTGGCAAGTTCTTCCCACCCGCCAGCGATGAAGCAGACCGTAAGGGTCATAAGAGCGGGGGCGAGCGCTCGGGCGTTGGGGAAAGCGTGCTTCCACTGTGGAGAGGAAGGGCACTTCGCGTCTGCTTGCCCAAAGAGGCCAACCCAGAAGCCGACTACAAAAACCAAACCAACCAGCTGGTCCATTAAGCTGGCAAAGCCCGAGAGGAAGGGAATGGCAGCTGCGGGTGAGGAGGATCCCACCCCGATCCAAATGCTGATAGAGAGCGATGAAGAGGAAGAGGAACAGCCGGCGGAAAACTCCAGCTACCAGCTGTAAAGCATGCCCGAGAGCAGGTGGGAGACCCGAGGCGTGACCGGTGAAAGCTGAATGAGGCAATTGAGGATATCCGAGTAAGTCCCATGTCAACTGAGATGAAAATAAGGCTGCTAAGAACAACCCACCAGGTGAAATTTTCAGCCCTAATAGACTTGGGGTATACCCGGTGTTTAATCAGTCCAGTGCTGGTAAACGGACTGGGACTAAAAGTACGCAGACTGAAGGATCCCATTTTATTTAGGCAAGTAGATGGGACCCCGGCGGGAGGAGGTGCCATGCGCTATTACACAGAAGCCTTTGAATTGCAAGTCGGTTCACACCAGGAAGCTTTCAAATGCCTAGTGGCACCACTGGCAAGTTACCCTTTAATTCTTGGGATGTCCTGGCTAGAGTTGTGGAACCCCACAATGGATTAGTGCACCAGAACTTTAACGTTCCCAGATGGTGTGTGCGAAGTAGAGTGGGTGAATGCCCCGTACTTGGTAGAACTGGGACTGGCAGCCATTGGGACTCAGCTCAAGGACCCAGGATTCCAAGAAGGGGCCATCTCGATTCCTGAACAATATAAGGACTTGGTGAAAGTGTTTAGCGAAACTGAGTTTGATCAATTACTGCCACACGCCCAACAGATTGCACAGTTGAATTAGAACCGGGCGCGAAATATCCGACCCCGAAAAGGTACTCAATGACTCAGAAGGAAATGGCGGTGCTCCAAGAGTTCATTGATAAAAACCTCCACTGGGGATTCATAGAACCCGCCAAATTCCCCCTAGTGGCCCCGGTACTCTTCAGGGAGAAGAAGGATGGATCGTTAAGATTATATACTGATTATAGAGGGTTAAATGCTATCTGCAAAGAAAACAAATACCCGCTTCCCCTGATGAAAGACTTGTTAGCTCATCTAGCTAAAGGAAAAAATATTTACAAAGTTGGATTTACGGGACGCTTATTTCAAGGTGCCGATCAAGGAGGGAGATGAATGGAAAACAGCATTCCGCTGCCCCCTGGGTTGTTTCCAATACTGCGTGATGCCGTTCGGACTTTCAGGGGCATCTGGGTTCTTTATGCAGTTAATTAATGAGGTGTTACATGAGCATTTATACAAGGGGGTGCTGGTGTATTTGGACGATATACTAATTTACACTGAAACATGGGACGAGCATGTACAGCTTGTGAGGCAGGTGTTGCAGAAGCTATTAGAAGCGCAATTATATGCTAAACTCCCAAAATGTTAATTTCACCAAGAACAAATTGACTACTTGGGCTATAGAATTTCCATTCGGAGGGTGGAAATGGATCCTAGCAAAGTCTATGATGTAGTAGCATGGGAGGCGCCAAAAACCATGTGTCAGCTACAGAGCTTCTTAGGCTTTGCTAATTTTCACCGCCAATTCATCTCCAACTTTGCTCAGGTTGCCCTGCCTTTGATAGACTTATTAAAAACCAAGGGCAAGGACAAGGAAAAAGCACAGAAACCAAGCTCCCCATTAAACTGGACTGGGGAATGCCAGGAGGCATTTGAGCAATTAAAAAGGCTATTCACTGCAGAACCCATTCTAAGCCACCCAGACCCAAAGAAACCTTTTGTAATTCAGGCAGATGCCTCTGATCTGGCAATAGGAGCAGTCCTATTGCAAAGAGATGAAGGGGGACTGTTGCTACCATGTGGTTATTTGTCTCCGAAATTCACTGAGATGTTGGTTAGTGTGGGAAAAGGAGGAGTTTGCAGTGAAGTGGGCTTTGATGAATTGGAGACACTTGCTGGAGGGGGCTGATCTGCCATTTAAGGTGTGGACTGATCATAAACACCTAGAGGCTTTAAGATCCCCTAGGAAATTATCTCCCAAACAAGTTTTTTGGGCACAGTTTTTCAGCTGATTCCGATTTACTTTGAAATACATTCCAGGGGGAAGAATTTTTTAGCGGATGCCCTCTCGCGCCTACCGCAGCACGATAGTCAGAGGGAAAAGGTGGTGCCGGCAATTATTCTGAACCATCAAGAGGCATTAGCTGCTGTAACCAGAGCGCAGAGCAAGGTGAAAAAACCACCCCAGGGTCTGCTGAAGGAAATTAACTCCCGCATCGACAAAGATGAATGGTTCTTTCAAAATAAAGCGGACTTAGAGGAATGGGAAGGAGTGTGGTAGAGGGGGATAGGTTGTATATTCCAGTCAAAGCCCGAAAAGAAGTACTTGAAAGAAGCCATGACAATAAAACAGCTGGGCATTTTGGCTTCGTGAAAACCCTTCACCTCCTCCGGAGGCAATTCTGGTGGCCAACCATCCGAAAGGACGTGGTGGACTATGTAAACACATGCCCCACGTGTGCAATGGCCAAAAGGCAAGGGGGTAAACCCAGAGGATTGCTGCAATCAGTGGCAAGCCCCACCAGACCCTGGAAAGAGATTGCAATGGATTTCATTGTTGATCTCCCAGAGAGTAGAAAAAGAACAGTGATTTGGACAGTTACAGATTTGTTTTCAAAACAAACACACTTCATAGCTTGCAAAGCCATCCCCTCATTATCTGAATTAGCAGCCATGTTCATCCAACACATCTATCGACTTCATGGATGTCTGGAAAGAGCGATCAGCGATTGCGGAATACAGTTCACTTCGAAATTCTGGAGGGCGTTCTTGAGACTAATTGGGACTAAGCAGGGTCTGAGTTCGAGTTTTCATCCACAGACAGATGGGGCAAGTGAATGACGGAATGCTGGACCGGAGCAATATTTGAGGTGTTTTTTAAACTACCAACAGAACAATTGGGTGGACTTGCTACCTTATGCAGAGGTGGCATATAATAACGCTGGTCATGACAGTACAGGATTTTCACCTTTCAAAATTGCTACAGAGCAAGACTTTGTGCCAATCCCTGAACTACCTCATGAAAAAATGGGAGTCACCTCAGTAGATGGATGGGTTAAACAGATGCAAGATCTGTGGCCAGTCATGCAAAAAGCTCTGGTTAAAGCAAAAGAAAGTTATAAAAAGTATGCAGACAGAAAGAGGGCGCCTGAAGAGAAGTGGAAGGTGGGAGACAAAGTGTGGTTGTCAACAAAAAATTTAAAATCTTCACAGCCATCCAAAAAATTGGGCTATAAATATTTAGGACCATTTGAAATTGAGAAAGTAATTAACCCCATGTTGGTTTGCCTTAAATTACCAAAAAACCTAAGCAAGATCAATCCTGTATTTATTGAACAGTGATTTATTGAAGCCCTATAAAGAATCTGCTAAATGGGATCCCACACCACCAACCCCAGAACCCTTAATGATTGAAGGTGAACAGCACTTCGAGATAAAAGACATTCTGGATGCCAGGAGACATAGAGGAGATATACAGTTTCTGGTACAATGGAAACATTCCCCAAAATCATTTGCAGAATGGGTAGCTAGGAAACATGTGAAAGCACCAGATTTAATTAAAGAATTCTACAAAAGATATCCAAATAAACCTAAATGAATGTACACGGTAAATACTAACATTTGAAACATTAATGTGTATCTATCCTAACCATATCCTATTATTTCAGGTCTCCCAAGACATTCGAGGAGGAGCCATTTTCTTTGGAGGGGTGGCATGTCAGGACCTTCAGCAATCAAAATATTAGCTTAGTAGTTGCTTGCTTCGTTTCTGCCATTCTTTAGAAAGGGGAGGGGGAAAAGGAAAGTAGAAGGATTTGGTGTGATATCAAAGGCCAGGGACTGTTATCGGGGGATAGGAATGTGCAAGGTTGCACCTCTGTGAGAACTACAAGTGGCGCCTGGAAAGAGGGGGCAAGAAGCAGGGTAAAAGTAAAGGGGGAAAACCACGGGCTTTAGTTTGCTTAGAGTTACATGCACTATTCCAATAAATGAAATCTTTTTTGAACCTAACCTGGGTTGCACGAGATTTTTCTTCATTGGGATTTGGACATCATAAACCTGACACTATTTTAGTGGAGGGAGGGTTAATTTCTGTAGATTTCTGAGGCTTCTGGGTGATTTTTGTTTTTGGTTATTTTTTCCCCCTCTTTTTAATTTGATGTTAGTGGCCCAGAATTGTATGGCAAGTTGGCAGCCTTACAAATTAAAATAATTAAATAATAACAACAACAACAATATCAACAACCTCCACCACAATAAACATACATATATGTTGGCCCCAAGATTCAAATCCTTAGCTTCTTCTCCCTTCTCTTTCACAGTGGGTACAGACCTTTTTCCTACACTGGCTGTCCACCTAACCTTTGTTTACAAAATAGCCCATTTATTCCCTGGATACTTGTGGTTTGATAATTTCAGAAGCACAATTTGGGGTGTTCCAGAACCTATAAAAATAATGTTAATTCCCTTTAAAAGTGTGCCATAATTTGTCTTGCTTTTCAAAGCATGTTTCCTATAGATTTTGTCAGATAAATATTTAATCATCCTTTACAAGGAACAGAAAAATTAATGCAAACATTTCTGCCTGGGATCCCTCTTCTTCTCCTTATTTTTATAGAAGTAGTCCCATTGTGGCATTTATTAAAAACCTGATAGTCTTCTCTCCTTTCAAAGTACCCTTTAGAACTGTATTCAGTGGGGTTAATTAAAAAACTAAAATCATAAATGCTTCCAATTTCCAAAAGAAAACACATGCACTCTGCTACTTTGAGTAATTTCTGCAGCCTTTGTCAGATTGTGTTCTGGTATCTGTTGCATTCACTGTAAATATGGAAGAAAACACAGTAGTGCTAGTTAATTCCTAATTTCAGGAAGTTCAAGGCTTTTTTATGTTAGTACATCACAGCAACCCTTGTCTTTGTTGATTGACTGATTGATTTGAATCTACCCCACCTTTCATTTAGGAGCTCAAGGTGACATCCATGTACCTTTTCATAGGAGAAGGAGATGCTTTGGTAAATAAAATATATGTTAGAAGCTATTTATACAAGCCAAGAGTTGCATCTTCCATAACAGGTTTCTTCAATGTTGTTGATGCATTTGGATCACTTCCATCAACGTACATGGGTTCATGTATTTCACACCCAACTGATCAAATTCACTTATCCCTCCAACAAAATTGACTTAAATCTACACATCTCCATGGATCAGTGTAAATGCTTTTCTCTCCATGGATCAGCATGGATGGGTGAGAGCAGTGAAAATCTTTACCTCCCAACAAGATAAAATGAGGATGGTAGTCCCTCAGAAATGCTGTAGTGGATCCTACAGTGAGCTGGAGGTTAGACTAGAGAAACTAAAAGGTCCATTTCAGCCATATGAATCTATGAAATGGTGGTGGCTCTACTGTGAAACACACATGCAGCGTATAAGATTTATATCTCACACTGATTTCCTTTTGATTCATCTTTTCACTTAGCTTTTCATTCTAGGACATCATTTCTTGGCCTTTCTGAAAGTAGATGAGAATAAAGTGGTCATTACTGTGGGCTGAAATACAAGACTTTTTCTGAATACATGACAACACCAATTTTAAAAAATGCATGATAATGCATGTTGCCCTGTTTTCTGTCATGATTTTACAATTTCAGTTCATCAATGAATCCTTCTTCACCTCGTTTTTATAAGTAGTCTTGTTCACTTGAAGAGCAAGCAGCAGCAGCATCAAGGAAAAAATGTTGTCACTATGAGGATTAAATGAAATCTCAAATGAGTGGCCTAGCCAAGTATGTCTGTCTGACAGCAGCAGCAGCAGCCTAAGGAGTGGAATGCACACTGATAAAGTGGAAGATTACTAGCTCAATGAATGGGTTTATTGTTCAGTAGTGTTCCCTTGTTTACAGTGAAAGGTTTGATAACTCTTTGGCAAGGAACAGCACAACGTGATGGAAAGCTAGTGCTAAGAATCTACCCTAGGTTGAACCAGATAAAATGAGCTGTACTTTCAACAAAATGCATCCCACACAGACAAAGCCCACCTTCATATGAGATGTTCCTGTATCTCCCTTCCAGTATAGCAGCTCTTAAGACTCTGAAGTGTGCTAAGGTTATAGTCTTCCTGTATCCTGATATTTCAATTTATATACTACTAAAACTTGTCTGTAACCTTCAACTGGGCAAAACGGTGAATCATAGGGCAACAATTTTTGAACCAAGGTACCTCAAATAGGCTAACTTACAGAATGTATCCAAAATCCAGGACCCATTACTCCCATGGGGTTGAAATTTGGGAAAGCACAGATCATGTGATTGTCATGGGGGTATCCCCAACCTCTTTCCTGCCTTCCTCTGTCCCCTGTGCCCAATCGGCTGCCTGCAAAGCCCAACAGGCAAGTGGCGATTGGCTGCTTTGGAAATGAGGCAGAAATTTGAAATCTCTTAATGGCTGTGCATGTTAAGGGAAGGATGAGGGAATGACTTGGATGCCTGCTGGAGATGTAGGGCTGGCTGGGGGGGGGCACTGGTGGTCAATGGGTGAGCCCTCTTTCTCCCTCAAGGTGGGGGGGCCCTTTGGGACATGCCTGAATGGGGAGCAGGGATGCTGTTTTCCTCACGGTCCATGGCTCCCTTTGTTCCACCTCCCCCCAGCAAAGTGGCAGGCAATTCCACAGGTCAGCAGAGGAGGAGGAGGAGGCAGCTTCACTAGGGCACTCCTGAGGGTCATGAGGGGAAGGCAAACAGCACAAGCCTATATTATATGTGGAAAGGGAGGGAGGGAGGGAGGGAGGGAGGGAGGGAGGAAGGAAGGAAGGAAGGAAGGAAGGAAGGAAGGAAGGAAGGAAGGAAGGAAGGAGGCAGGCAGGCAGGCAAGCAGGCAAGAGATGGATGCAGAAGGAAAGAAGGGAGGGAGGAGATGGATGGAGAAGGCAGGCAGGCAGGCAGGCAGGCAGGCAGGCAGGCAGGCAGGCAGGCAGGAAGGAAGGAAGGAAGGAAGGAAGGAAGGAAGGAAGGAAGGAAGGAAGGAAGGAAGGAAGGAAGGAAGGAAGATTTCTGGCACTCCTTGCCAGCTTTCCACAAGCAAAGTCAATGAGGAAGCCAGCAGCAAGTCATAAGTCACTCCTACTCCCACTGCTTTTTTGCCCTCGGTCATTCTGTTTCTCTGTTTAGGTAAAGAAATATCTCTGAAACGATAACCCAACAGGTCACAGGCTGTCTAGTTTGACTTAAATGTTTGGCTGCACTGGAACTAATGGACTGAGGGCTTAGATAACTACCTCAAGGCATAGAAGTGGGTTCTTCTTAAATCTCAAAATCTAAGTCTCTCTGCATTTGAGGCCTGGTCATTAGCCCAAAGCTAATAGAGTTCTTGAGATAGTGGTTTAGGATCAACTACAGAATGCCCTAGAGGAAGTCATTTATCTGGATGATATTCAGTTGTATATCACAACTCCAGGCCTCACTGGAAATGCTGTCAAAGTCTTGTTCCAGTGTCTGGAGGTCTGTTAGGGTCTAGATTGGAGAGAGCAGGCTCAGACTGAATCCTAGTAAGATAGAACTACTGCTTATACATACATCGAGGTTCCTCCACATACCTTGGTTGTTTCTGGCTAGAGTTACCCCTGAAGGAAAAGGTCCATGACTTGGGGGTCCTCGTGGATTCATGGATCTTTCTGGATCAGCAGGTGGAGACCGGGGGGGCGGGGGCTATGCCCAGTTGTGGCTGGTGTGCCAATTTCAACCTTACATGGGGCAGGAGGAGTTGAGTACAGTGGTCCTCATCAGCACTTGTTTAGACTACTGCAATGCATTCTACATGGGGCTGCCTTTAAAAACCACCCAGAAGCATCAGATGGTGCAAAATGTGATGGCTCAGGTGTTCACAAGTGCTGGACATGTAACACTTCTTTTACATTGGCTTCCTATTAGCTTCAAGAGCAATTGAAAATTCTGGTTTTAACCTATGAAGTCCTTTATAGCTGGACTATTCAATCTTTTCAGAAGAAGCAGATAGCTTCCAGAAAGTAAGGGGGGGCCAAATGTTTTTCCCTAGTGGGTCTGGGCTTCTGGAATGGCCTCCTATGGGAGGTTCAATTGGCTCCAATGTTATCTGCCTTCTAGAAAAAACTGAAAACTGAGCTTTTCTGGAGGGTGTTTAGGGTTGACATCAGGAACAGTGTAGGGGTTGATATGTATTGTATTTTTTTAGAATTATTTATGATTATGTTATTTTTCTTATATGTGAGCTGCCAAGATTCCATTTATGATTGTGGCAGGATCTAAATCTGATGAATAAATAAATATCCCTTTCAGTGGTTCAATTCCCACTCACCTCTCTGTCTGTGAATTACTTCAAACAGATCTTTGAAAACCGTCTAAAATAAATGTTAAGCAATAAATGACATGTTTTATTTCTTTGAATGAGTAAGCTAAATTCACATTCCACTGCCTCCTGCTTTCCACTAAAAAGACTGATCAGGAAGTTACAGCAAGGACTTAAAGCAATCTTTCCACCTCAGTGCATCCGTTTGCCAGATGTTCATGCTTCTTTCCCTAATCTTCATCTTAAGCGTCCACTCCAATGAAGTGTGTTAGGCATAAGCCAGCTTAATCCAAACTGCTGTGTGGGGGTGGGAGGGAGGAGACCTGCAGCACTTGCTGTCAACACGAATACTGTACCACCACCAGAGAATAATTGCGGAAATACTTGCCACTGCCTTGTAAGTGTGTGTGTGTATCTGTGGTGTGGTGTGGTGTGGTATGTATGAGAGAGACAGAGAGAGAGATAGACAGGGAGGGAGGGACAGACACTGTATTCTATATGCTTTCAAAGAAAGTGGGCATTCCAGGCACCCACATCTAACCTGTTTCTGTGTGTAAGAAAGTGTAGCGAGCGCTTTCCATCCAGAGCTCTGATTGCTTCTGCAGTAAAAACACACATACATACAAGTATTTGCCACAAAAGAGAAATTCCTTTCATACAATTACGAGACTTCTTTATTCTGAATTATTTAAAGGATATTTGTATTTGAAATGTAATTGCTGCCAGTTTTAACAGCTGATGCTAAAGTTGCTGTCGCTTTAAAGAGCTGCCGACTAATGCAGTGTGTGCCTCCACTGAGTAATTTTTTTACTTTTAAATCTGAAATGCTGGACTATTCTATTAGTTATGTCCTTCCATACAAAGGCAGGCTGTAGATTCACAACTCTTTTTTCTTTTTAGGGAATTAGACAATCTTACCTTAGCCTCAGATATGAACTTTCCATATGGGCTTTTTTGCAAACTGAACACTGATGATCCTTATATCCTTTATTATTATTTTTAACAATCCCTGGTTCAAAAGAATTCAGATCACATCAGTCTACTACACAACATGCACTACTTAATCTAAAATAAATAATTCATTTGGAAAATACACTATTAACTGACATCTCCACACAGATGGCTCTTAACTTTGCATACCCTGTATTTTATGTTTTATCTACTGACCTTTGAAAGATTGAAACTGCAAATAAAAAACCACTGACAGAGAAACCCACTGAATGTTT
The DNA here is from genome assembly GCF_059951505.1 of Python bivittatus. Classification (NCBI taxonomy): domain Eukaryota; kingdom Metazoa; phylum Chordata; class Lepidosauria; order Squamata; family Pythonidae; genus Python; species Python bivittatus. The sequence goes on from NW_028277035.1 coordinate 66,783,165, forward strand.
TGCAGAATTATGGTATTTTATTGGTATTATTATTAAAGTCCATCAAGTTCAGTATAATATGGAATAAATAATACACTTTTCCCTAACAGGCTGTGTGCCTATGTGTGGGTAAGTAAAATAGTTTGGATTATTGATTGCAATGTAGATGTGATTTCTTTCTTGACTGATTTTTTGGCTTATTGTTTTCTGGTTTTGTTTATTTGCTTTATTGATAATATCCTGCCCTGAGATCAGTGGATGTAGTATGTGTGTTTGATTTAATCCTCATTTCTCCCTATTTCAAATTGTTAATGCTTTACCAATATATTTGAAAAATTGTTTTATGCTGCTCTTTTAAGATAAATATTTTTAGATACTCATTTGAAACATTTTCATGAAATGCTGGAAGTTGGCATATTCATTTCTAAATAAATAAAGAAATAGTAAATACAAATTAATTTGAAAAGAAGAAGGGAAAGAATTGGGGGAATTGGGTGGAAATATGCTGTTTCCTAATTTTTAAACAAATTCCAACAGCTGACATCTCTGTTTAACTCCAGTCCAATTACTTGGAAAAACTAAACAAATAAGACTTTTAGATCCAAATATCATAGAATTGCAAAGAGCTCCTGATATTGAATTATATCATATTTACTGATTATTGACACTAATAGCTAATAGGCAAATGGGCACAATCCGATATCACATGTTTCAGCTCTGTTTATGTTTATTTTGTTCAACCATGCAACAATCAACTCGCTTGTTGCTCTTTAGTGGACCTAGCATTATATCTGGATTATATTCAGGTACCAGTTCTGCCTTGGTTTCCATTGGCTCTCTCACAACCTTAGTTCTGTCTTCAAATGGACACATGAACTGGATTATTGTAGAGTTAAGGGCTATGAATCCATATGTAACATATACTGAATGAATTATTGATGTAACTCCTAGATGCCAGCAAATGCTTGTTAAATTTGGAGTGAACTTTGTTTTAATTCTGTTTCTTTTATCATTTACTCCATGTAAAGTCTCATAGGTGGGAGCACCTGACTGACTTTGTAGTTACACTGGCCACCAGGAGGCACCAGATGATCAGTTTCATCCTTTATTGGGACTTTTCAGATGTGTGTAACTAGATGTTATTCTACAGATTGAAATCCTCCACAAGGAATTGAACTCATGGACCTTTGCACTTTAGATGACTATGTACAGTGCATTAGCTTTAGGAGCTATCCAGGTCCTGGCACCCAGCAGTTGCAGGAAGGGATATTTAGAAGTTGCAGGAAGGGATATTTAGAGTGTACAGACCAGAGTGCTACCGATGGTACATTATGTCTTGCCTCAAGAGAGAGGGTGGAAGTCATGTAAAACTTTGTACATGGGGGCATGACATAATGTAACATCTGTAGCTCTCTGCTCTGAGAGCTTAAGGGAAGGTGGACTGTATATTCCGTTCTGCTAGAGCTGACTACTTTGTCTACATTCTGAAGGTAAGTTGAGGTCTTTCAGTTGAAGACTATCAAGAAATCCCAGCCTTATAGGCTGGAGTAGAACAAAACCAAAGCAACTGGAAAAGTCAGTGCTAACCACTTCTGCACCAGCACCAAGAAAGTTACATAGGTATGTCCATGACAACCTTGGCTTGAGGACATATATATTTTTTAATAGGAGACAAAACAACCCAGAAAGGGGGACTGCAATGATTTATTCCTTTTCTCCTGTAGATAAGAAGAGCTTTAGCAAGAACCATGACATCACTTTCCTTCCAAAAATACTGAACAAAACGTTTAGTCCTTCTGATGACCTTGCTCAGGAGGTGGCAATTCAGGGAACACGAAATAGTGTGGAGTTGTTATTAGAAATCTTGAGCTGTGTATGCCAAATGTTTCCCCAAGCTTATTATCTTTTAGATACAAGAGAGTTGATGGTAACATCTCTTTCATTTGTGTCAGCTAGAAAAGCCATCCAGCTGTTATCTGGTTTAGAAGCCTATTAACTCTTTCATTTAGAGGGAATACTGCAAAGAGCTCTTTTTCCAGAGGTAGGAGTTTTATTTCTTTTCAGTACTTTCAGTACTTTCATTACCCAGTAGAGTTGAAAATGCTGTGCTAGCTTTCAGTGTAGACTATGTTGAAATATCCTCCATAGTTAGGACTATCAGATCTGGACTGCAAAACTCCTGATGACCTGTAGATGGCAGGAAAGAGTTAGAATTGTCTCTGCTTGATTTCCAGCCATCAGTAGAAGCAGAGGCGATTTCAGTAGCAAGGAGAGTCTATGCCCAACTCCAGCTGCTGTACTAAATAAGACTTTTCCTGGAGCAGAAGAACTTAGCCTCAGTGATCCATACCCTAATAACCTAATAACTAGATTACTGCAATACATTCTGTATGGAGCTACTCTTCAAGCTGCTCCAGAAATTGTGACCAGTGCAGGATGTAGATTATGGATTGTTATGTGGAGTGGCTAAACTGTCTCAAACTGATCTGAAAAGCACAACATTGGGCCAAAGTCAAGGTGAAGACATTAGTATATAAAGCCTTAAATGGCTTAGGACCCAAGTCCTTCAGAGACTCCTTACCCCAGTATACTCAATCTAAGTGCAGACATCAGCTGGAGGGGCTCAGCTCAAGCTCCCCTCTGGGAATCTGGTTTAAAGAATGTGCTTTATGGCTGCCTCAGTGGGGCACCTCATTTATAGAGCTCCCTTGCTGGGGAAATGTGGCCCACCTCCCCCATGTTATCTAGTTTTAAATATGACTTAAAACATGCTTACATGAGCATTTGTTAGGCAACGACTGTTACATGACCAGATTGCCCTTCAAATGAATTTTGTTTTAACTGCTGTAAAGCTAAATACTGCATTGTTATTATTTTTGTTATTTTTATTTTATTGTAGATTGGTTGTTGGTTGTTGTTGTTGTTGTTTTTCTTTTGTGAGGAAAAGCAGTATACTTAGCAAGCAAACAAAGATCAGTGAATTCTCTGGCGTGGTATATGTAGTGTTGCTGAAATTTGAATCTGAATTTTTCAAAAAATTCTTCAAATTCTTCAAATTTCAAATTTGATTTTTTTTTTTCAAATTTGAAAGAGAGCCAGTTTAGTCTAGTGGTTAAGGCACCAGTCTAGAAAGCAGGAGACTCTGAGTTCTGGTCCCGCCTTAGGCATGAAAACCAGCTGGGTGCCCCTGGGCCAGTCCTTCTCTGTCAGCCCAACTGACTTTACAGAGTTGTTGTGGGGAAAATAGGAGGAGGAAGGAGTATTAGGTATGTTGTTGTTTAGTCATTAAGTCGTGTCCGACTCTTCGTGACCCCATGAACCATATTGCGCCAGGCCTTCCTGTCCTTCACTGCCTCCCTGAGTTTGCTCAGTTTCATGCTCATTGCTTCAGTGATGCTATCTAACCATCTCATCCTCTGCCGTCCTCTTCTCCTTTTGCCTTCAATCTTTCCCAGCATCAGGGTCTTCTCCAAAGAGATCTCTCTTCGCATTAGGTGACCAAAATATCTGAGCTTGAGCTTCATTATTGATCCTTCCAATGAGCAATCAGGGTTGATTTCCTTTAAGATTGACTGGTTTGACCTCCTAGCAGTCCAGGGGACTCTCAAGAGTCTTCTCCAGCACCACAGTTCAAAGGCATCAATTCTTCGGCGCTCGGCCTTTTTTATGGTCCAGCTCTCACAGCCATACATTACTACTGGAAAAACCATAGCTTTGACTATGCGGATCTTTGTCGGCAAGGTGACGTCTCTGCTTTTTAATATGCTATCTAGGCTTGCCATAGCTTTCCTCCCAAGGAGCAAGCGTCTTTTAATTTCATGGCTGCAGTCTCCATCTGCGGTGATCTTGGAGCCCAAATAAATGAAGTCTGTTACTGCTTCCATTTCTACCCCTTCTATTTGCCAGGAATTGATGGGTCCAGATGCCATGATCTTAGTTTTTTTAATGTTGAGTTTCAAGCCAGCTTTTGCACTCTCCTCTTTCACCCTCATCAAGAGGCTCTTTAGTTCTTCTTCACTTTCTGCCATTAGGGTGGTATCGTCCGCATATCTGAGGTTGTTGATGATTCTCCCTGCAATCTTAATTCCGGCTTGTGATTCTTCCAGCCTGGCATTTCTCATGATGTACTCTGCATATAGGTTAAATAAGCAGGGTGACAGTATACAGCCTTGTCGTACACCTTTCCCTATTTTGAACCAATCGGTTGTTCCATGACCGGTTCTAACTGTTGCTTCTTGGCCCACATACAGATTTCTCAGGAGACAGGTAAGGTGGTCTGGTATTCCCATCTCTTTAAGAATTTGCCACAGTTTGTTGTGATCCACACAATCAAAGGCTTTTGCATAGTCAATGAAGCAGAAGTAGATATTTTTCTGGAACTCTCGTGCTTTCTCCATGATCCAGCGAATGTTGGCGATTTGATCTCTAGTTCCTCTGCCTCTTCGAAACCCAGCTTGTACATCCGGTAGTTCTCGGTTCATGTATTGCTGAAGCCTAGCTTGTAGGATTTTGAGCATAACCTTGCTAGCATGTGAAATGAGTGCAATTGTGCGATAGTTTGAGCATTCTTTGGCGTTGCCCTTCTTTGGAATTGGAACGTAAACTGACCTTTTCCAATCCCGTGGCCACTGTTGCGTTTTCCAAACTTGCTGGCATATTGAGTGCAGCACTTTAACACCATCATCTTTTAGTATTTTAAATAACTCAGCTGGAATACTGTCATCTCCACTAACTTTGTTGTTAGCAATGCTTCCTAAGGCCCACTTGACTTCACTCTCTAGGATGTCTGGCTCAAGGTCAGTGATCACACCAGCGTGGACATCAGGGACATTAAGATCTTTCTTGTATAGTTCTTCTGTGTATTCTTGCCACCTCTTCTTAATCTCTTCTGCTTCTGTTAGGTCCCTGCCTTTTTGTCCTTTATCATGCCCATCTTTGCACTAAAGGTTCCTTTCATATCTCCAATTTTCTTGTAGAGATCTCTAGTCTTCCCCATTCTATTGTTTTCCTCAATTTCTTTGCATTGTTCATTTAAGAAGGCCTTCTTATCTCTCCTGGCTATTCTCTGGAAATCTGCATTCAGTTGCTTATATCTTTCCCTTTCACCCTTGCTTTTCGCATTCCTTCTTTCCACAGCTATTTGTAAAGCCTCATCAGACAGCCATTTTGCTTTCTTGCATTTCTTTTTCTTTGGGATGGTTTTAGTTGCTGCCTCCTGTACAATGTTACAGACCTCCGTCCATAGTTCTTCAGGCACTCTGTCTACCAAATCTAATCCTCTAAATCTATTCATCACCTTCACTGTGTACTCACAAGGAATATGATCTAAGTCATACCTGAGTGGTCTAGTGGTTTTCCCTACATTCTTCAATTTAAGCCTAAATTTTGCAGTAAGAAGCTCATGATCTGAGCCACAGTCAGCTCCTGGTCTTGTTTTTGCTGTCTGTATAGAGCTTCTCCATCTTTGGCTGCAAAGTATATAATCAATCTGGTTTCGGTATTGACCATCTGGTGATGTCCATGTGTAGAGTCGTCTCTTGTGTTGTTGGAAAAGAGTGTTTGCTATGACTAGCTTGTTCTCTTGACAGAACTCTATTAGCCTTTGCCCTGCTTCATTTTGTACTCCAAGGCCAAATTTGCCTGTTATTCCGATTACTCCTTGACTTCCTACTTTAGCATTCCAATCCCCTATGATGAAAAGGACATCTTTTTTTGGTGCTAGTTCTAGAAGGTGTTGTAGGTCTTCATAGAAGCGGTCAACGTCAGCTTCTTCAGCATCAGTGGTTGGGGCATAGACTTGGATGACTGTGATATTGAATGGTTTGCCTTGGATACGCACTGAGATCATTCTGTCGTTTTTGAGGTTGTACCCCATTACTGCCTTTCCCACTCTCTTATTCACTATGAGTGCAACTCCATTTCTTCTAAGGGTTTCTTGCCCACAGTAGTAGATATAATGGTCACCCGAATTAAATTCACCCATTCCCGTCCATTTCAGTTCGCTGATTCCCAAGATGTCGATGTTCAATCTTGTCATCTCATGTTTGACCACATCCAGCTTGCCTTGGTTCATAGATCTTACATTCCAGGTACCTATACAATATTGTTCTTTACAGCATCGGACCTTCTTTTCGCTTCCAGATACATCCACAGCTGAACGTCCTTTCGGCTTTGGCCCAGCCGCTTCACTCTTTCTGGAGCTACTTGGAAATGCCCTCCGCTCTTCCCCAGTAGCATATTGGACACCTTCCGACCTGAGGGGCTCATCTTCCGGCATCATATCTTTTAGCCTTTTAACATTGTCCATGGGGTTTTCTTGGCAAGGATACTGGAGTGGGTTGCCATTTCCTTCTCCAGTGGACCACATTTTGTCAGAACTCTCTGTCATGACCTGTCCGTCTTGGGTGGCCCTGCACGGTATAGCTCATGGCTTCACTGAGTTACGCAAGCCCCTTTGCCACGACAAGGCAGTGATCCATGAAGGGAATTAGGTATGTTAGCTGCCCTGAATTATTTATAAAAATAAGAGGCGGGATAAAAAATCTTATAGACAGTATATACATACATACATACATACATACATCCTGCCTCTGAACATGAATGTGGACTCATAATAAACACTTTGTATAAGAGGCAAGAATTAGCATATTTAAGTCTTCTTGGGCTTGGCTTAACATTCAAGCAGTAAGTTATGTCTTTTCTCTTCCTTGCAGCCCCATTGAAATGGGTGGCAATGGGGTAGAAGAAGGGAGGGAAGTTCCCTCCAGGTTGTTAAGCAGCTATGGTCATGAAGCAGGATTTGGGAAAATTGTGAAATGGAGGTGACCCAGCACTATAGGTATATGTAGGAACAGTGGGATGATTTTATAGCACTTCTGGAGTCATGACTTATATCTTCAGCTCATACCTGAGACCAAACAAAAGATGTCTTCCCTTTGCCCATGTCAGTGCCATTGCTAGTCCTGAGAAGTAAGGTTGGATCAATAAATGTGGAAATTGGTGACTCAGCTGGGAGATCACAGGAGGGTTCTGATTCTGTTACGCTGTCAGTAACATCAGCAAATGTGCAGCAGGAACTGAATTTACTTGTAATTAGGCTTCGAGTAAAATAATCACCTTGGAAAAGAGTTCATCTGCTTCCATATTTCTTAAAATATCTATGGAGTAACAACTAAAGTTCTGCTTATGGGTCTAAGGGTGCATTATCTTGACTGGAGACCCTTCAGGAAGCACATGAAAGCCAGGGCAACTTAGCGGCAGGCGGATGCAGATAAGTGAATTAAAGCTCTCAACTGAATGGTTTTATGGCATGGGTTCTTTGGACCATAATATGTATTACTTCACTTACCTCCAAATGTGCTAAATTGGCTTCCATCTTTTCCTCCTCTGCTCCTTGCATTAAGTATGACTTCTGACTCATAGCTCACTAGTTTCTTGATAGAAAGACTAACAGCTTATCTACAGCAGTGCTTGTTGTCTAGGATCTCCTGGGTTTAATGCCTCAGTCTAAACTGAACCATTTCTCTCTTGTAATTATCAATCCCCTTTAATGTTAAATTTGAATGAAAGTTGTCTATAATTTTAAAAAACAAAGCAAAATTACACATCCACTTCAAACTTTTATTATTGTTGTGTTTTTGTTGTTATTTAGATCATTCTATAGGGGTGAATAGAGCAAGGTGGCAAACTAACTGTTGTTTGGGTTACAAAATGCTCTTAAAAACATAATAAAATGGATTTTGGTCATAACATTACATTAAATCATACACCATAAAATGTCTTGAGAACACTCTGGAGAGCAATCCAAATTACTTTTCAATAGCAATATCTGGGTTTGATATGAATATCTCCTACTTTGGCTACTTGTATACTGGTTCCCACTATTTTTTATAGCCAAAGAAAAATTGCTGATAGTTGCATATTAGCAAAAATAAACGTAAGTGGTCCTAATGGAGATTTCAGTTGTGATTTCCAGGCAATAACTGGTTCTGAAGGCAACAGGTAGTTCTGCCCAGGCTCCTCTGATGGATGCTTGTCCTGGATCTTGCTGAGTGGGGAGCCAGACTAGCCTGGTTACCGAGCTGTAGCAATATGACTGTGCCAACAGAAACCATGGCTGTCGAAGAGGCAGCCAGCGGGGGCACAGGCAACGAAAGCCTGGTGTTGGGCAGCTCCACCTGCTGTTTGAGATTGTGAGATTGCTCACCCTGAGCCTGCTGGGTCTTTGTCTCTTTCTTGGAGGAAGAAGCATAATTAGCAACTAGACTGCAGGAAATGGGCCTAAACCAGCTAGAAAATCACCCCTAGACATTTCAAATTTCTCTCTCCCCACCTCAGATGTTTTGCAATTCCAGCTTTCTAAAGAAAAAAAATCTGTTGAGAAGTCAATTCATTAATAATAAATGTATATTTATGAGATGTTTTAGTCAACCTCTTCTCTCTGATTCTGTCTTCTTACATTCAGCAACTGCGTCCTATTTCAGTTCTTATTGCAAGCAAAGACTTTGTGCAGAGCCACATAGGCACTAGTATTGTTTCTCTAGTAAATATCTGATTTGATCAAATTGACACTGTTATGATGTCACAAATTTTGTAAATTTGTGACATCATAACAGTGATGGAACTTGCAGTCAACCGAAGAAAGCAGAAAGTGAAAAGTGAAAAGCCAAATACTCTTATCATTCAGATGTATGACCACTTCAGGAAAAGGGGGGGGGGGGGAGAGAGAGAGAGAGAGAAGAAAAAAAGAACAAGAAAAAGAAAGAATTTTATTTCTTTCCATAGAAGGAAAAAAGCCTCTCTTCTTTAAAAAAAAAACGATGATGACATATTCCACTTGCATTTATCAGAAACTCATGCCTAAAGGCAGTTTAGGTTCCCTCCTCATGATCCACTGTGGATATACAGATATGAGCTGATCCAAGTTTTTCCTTCTTTGGATATGGGCACATTTTGGAGACACAGTTGGCATAGCCTCAATTAATTTTAATTTGCAGAAATTTAAAATTTAATCCCCATAATTTCTAAAAACAATTAAGTGCCTTGGAACACTTTTCTTGTAATCTTTTATGGTACCGCAAGACTGTGCAACAAAGCTATCCTTTTAATTTCTCTAAAGTACATAAATTGTTTCAATGTGTTGTTCATACACTACATCTGAAAGATAGATGATTAAAATGATTAAACACATATTATACATGAGTTTGAAGAGGAAGACACCTAGTAAGTTCATAATAGAAGCCAAGGATGTTTAGCCATTTGTTACCATCTTGGCTGATGAAGCTTTATTCTGTGCTGTAAATTATACCGCTGCAGTTCCATAGTTTCAAAAGTGAAATGAGGTCAATTGAGTTGTATCCAATACTCTTCTTACTTATGATACTCAGTGGAAAAAGTCTAACACATTATTTCCAAAACAACATTTTGTATGGCTATTACTAATCAAGTATTCGGCCTGATATTAATTCTGGCTTAGCCTCCTATCATTTTAGGTCTGGGGACTGAGAATTCCTACGGAAGATAATAGTTCTAGCCAATCGTTGCATTGCAACAGCTAATCCCTTTTGGTGAATCTCTCTTCAAAGTTATTTCAGTATCAATTATCTTTGCACTGAAGGAACTTGGACAGTTTTTTAATTTAAGCAATGCCCAGCTATTTTAGAAGGAAATTAATTTATTTCAGATTCATCAATATCAATAGAGGTGAATATGTGTAGCTCAGGGTTGAACTGTGGAGTCCTTGTGGTTCTCTGAGTCTGTATGATTTAATTATATAGCCCATCCAGATTTTTGCAGTCCAGATCTAGTAGTCCTGGAAAAAGGGTGTTTTCCCAGTGAGCAAGCAGAGAAAGGAAGCTGCTCCATAAGCCAATTTGGAACCTATAAGAGATATGTTTTCTTGGCAGATTATTCCCAGTTCTACAAATTATGATGGAGGTTCTTGATGTGGAACCATTCAAGGTGCTGGAATTCTTTAAATTGGGTCATGAAGAGTAAAGGGGTCCAAGTTGAAGCAGGAAGGATAACCATTTGTATTTTGTTAGCTTTATATCCTTTCTTATTTTCCAAAAACTCAAGGCAGTTTACACAGGGATCTACCTTAATTTTATTCCCATAACAGCAATCCTGTAAGGTATGTTAGGTTGAGACAGAGTGATTGGCCAAATTATACACATGGCTGAGGGTGGATTGAACCCAGGTCTCCTTGGTACCAACACCACATTTATTTGTTTATGTTTGTTTATGTTTATGTTTATGTTTATGTTTATGTTTATGTTTATGTTTATGTTTATGTTTATGTTTATGTTTATGTTTATGTTTATGTTTGTTTATTATCATATTTATATAGCTGCCCATCTCACACAAGGTGACTCTGGGCGGCTATATAAATATGAAGACAGAAGTTGGCCCATCACTCCCATCATTTTCTCAGCAAGCATTTTGTTTTTCTAAACTTCATTAGAAATTATTGAAGGAAGGAATCCTCTCTCTCTCTCTGTCTTTCCTTTCCTCCAAGTCTCTTCTAACAATGCTTAGGTGGAGACAGCTGTGGTAAGTGGCTTAAAAACTTCTGCTACTTTATGATGCAGCAGTCTAATTTAGTACTGTACTGAGAATATGTAATATTTCAAAGTTAGGGCTATCAGATTTGGGCAGCAAATTCCAGACAACCATCAGATGGCAATGAAGAGTTAGAATTTTCTGTACTTCTCTACTACCATCTAAGGGCCATCTGGACATTTGCAGCCCAAATCTGGTAGCTTTATTTAAAGTATTTGTCTTAGAAACTTGAAATGGATTTGCCCAGAGTACCTCTGGAAGTAATTTTCCCATACAAAACTGTCTCCCTCTAAATTAAACTAAAAAATAAAATAAAATAATAAAATAAAATAAAATAAAATAAAATAAAATAAAATAAAATAAAATAAAATAAAATAATAAAATTCTTCATGGAAGACCACATTCCAAGTCCCATCTTTCCTTAAAATAAAACAACTAACAATAAGAAAGAGGAACTTCTCCATAAACTGTAATGCACAGAAAGCAATCTGGTGCCTTCCAAAACTCTGGACTTCAGTTTCAATCAGAAATAGCACATACAGTATGACAATTAGCAAGGGACGTGAAAGTTGGCACTGTCGAGAGGGCATAGGCTCCTATCCTGATGGAACGGTATCCTCTTTATATAAACTCATCCCCTCCCCTAGTTTTCTCCATGCTTTTAAGAATGACTAAAACTCTTTTCCATTCTAGCAAGCCTTTGCAAAGATCTTTCTGTGGTGCCATTTGCTGTTGTGTTCTGCTTCTCTGAACTTGTCTGTAACATTTTAAGACTGTCATTTTAGTTTACCTAATTATGTTTTATCATGCCATTGATGTATGACTATTTTAATATTACTGTTAGCCACCCTGAAGGCACCATTGTCATGCAGCGGAACATTCATTTCCAAATTAGTGAATTAATGATGGATCAGTGCTTTGCAGACTCTAAGGCTGAGCCTTGGCATTCAAAATAAGGCTGTAAACATTAAGGAGATATCATTCCTTTCTCTCCTGAAAGCTTTAATGGGAGAAGGCTGTGGGAGCATCCTCCCCCAATCCATTAATGGGAAGAACATGATTGTACCACGTTCGAAGTTGTGATCATTAATTCTTTCTGTCTCCCAATGGGAAAAGCAATGACTTACTGAGGCAAACAAAGTAACCAAATTGTAAAATAACTATTTCTTTTTAAAAACATCTCCTAACCAAATGCTGTTGTTGTGGTTTTACATTTAAAAAAAAATAAGGGAAGTAAGGAGAAAACAAAGCCAAACTTTTTAAAGATTAAAAGTTAAAAAAACTAAGTGTGTCAAAAGTTAAGTGTGTGGTTGCACTATGATACTCTTCAGAGTGAGATAATCCAAAGCATATTGGAGGGGTATTATCTCTGTAGCTAAAGAATTGCATATACAGCACATATTCCATATGAAATTATGTGCCAGTATGATACAAAGATGTCTTGAGTATAATCTTTCTTTTAGTCTGTCTGTCTATCATCATTATCTGTCTGTCTGTCTGTCATCATCATCATCAATCTGTCTGTCTGTCTATCATCTCCTTAGTGCCTAAGTTCTTTGACACTATTGTGAGCAAAATACTGAACCAATGGTAGGTTCAGTAAAGAACAGGAAAAGCTAATAAAAAGGGAAATCAAGTCAAGAAAAGTAAAAACATTAAAAACCTGGAGTGTTGCAGAACAACAAAGAAATTCAAGCCAAATAAACTGTGGCAAATCATTGAAACTAAATGCAAAAAGAGCAAACAATTAAGAAAATCTTTGAATAACCCAGGGAGAAAAAAGCATAAACATAAGAAAGATAAAGAAAACCAGATATCACAAAATAAATTGAATGAAAAGAGCCAGTGGAACAAACAAGTAAACCCCACCCAATTAGAAGCAGATAGTAAATGTACTCAGTTTGACAAGCCTATTACACAAATTGATTTCAGCATGGCTACCTTACTCAAGAACCAACTAAGAAATATTGATATTAAACAAAATAATTGGCATTTACAACTGATCCCCAACGAACTGACTTTCATTAACTACCCCAAACCTAGTGGCTTACAGACTCAGTTTGTTAGGAAAATATATTTTGTTCATCTGATGCAATCCCTAGACATAATCAACCTCTCAACAAAAGATATAAATAAACTAGAATATCTGTTTTATAACTATATAAATGCCAGAGCAATTGTAACGTTTGAGTCTATGGCAATAGCCAGTTTAGTGATGAAGAAAAAGAGATTGCTGAATAAATTTTCGATAGGGGTATCCAGAAATTTCCAAAATAACATATTTTGTGAAGCTTATAAAAACAACATGAACCAATTAACATTGGAAACACAAAGAACTGAGGTACCACATGCATTACAAGTGGAAGAAAATGAATATAACAACTCAGTTAAGGATAGCAAAAGAACAGAGATGGGGAAAAACCCAAGCAATACAGAAACGAACCTTACAATATCACGTGCGTTATCAAAAGACAGTGCTCTGGCAAAACAACATACAGTAAACACTGCTAATGATCATGAAAGGAGTTATATAAAATAACAACCTGGTACAGCAGTACGAAATTCATTGTCACCTGAGATGGATAAGATAATGGAAATAAATAGTTCAGGAGTTTATAAGACTACCCCAGAAGTGCACAGAATAAAGCAATCAGATTTAAATCCAAATTTGAGACCCTCCAAGAAAGCCCAGGATGTAACATATAAGTCTACATCAAATATCCCGGGGCTTAAAAATAATTGTGTTTACGAGGATATCCAAGGAACTTTGAATTCAATAGAACAAGTAACATGGCCAGAAGAAGTTTATAACACCTCAAAGGAAGAAAGGACCAGAGGCCAACAGCTAGGAAATTGTTGTCGATGTATGACCTAGCTGAATGTGAGAATAGAAGAAATAAATCTTGGAAATTATGATATAGTTAAAATGCAAATACTGAGGCTGAAATTTAAAGGGAGAACGTTAATATGTGTTAACATTTATGCCCCACTCAGGCAACAGGCTAATTGGGATAAACTGGAACAGTCTTTAGTTGATACATTACAATATTCCACAAGTGTAGATTTAATTATTTGTGGGGATTTTAATGCTAGAATTGGCCCAGGTTTGGAAATATTGAACTTAAAAGATAAAGGCCTATTTGAAATGGAGGCCATTTTCCCCCTCGGCCATATGTCATATGATAAGATTCAGAATAAGCGTCGTTTGTTGTTGTTGTTGTTTAGTCGTTAAGTCGTGTCCGACTCTTTGTGACCTCATGAACCATATTGTGCCAGGCCTTCCTGTCCTAAGCGTCGTTTAGAACTACTCAAACTGATGTATAAATTACAAATGGTCAATTTACATGTATCACAATGGGATCAATCCGGGGGCTCATATACATCAGTCAGTCATCGAGGGGGAGCTGTTGTTGATTATATATTTATATCACCCTCATTGATCCCATTAGTATAGTGTTTTAATATTATAGATAGACCTGAGAGTGATCATTTACCAATCAGCCTGGATTTAACGTGGGTTTGTGGAAATAATGTAGCACAAGAGAACCATAATATAGATAGTTCTATACAAAATCAGAAACTATTAAAGTGGACACTCCCCTTGGCCAAAGTTGTAAGATCAACATTATACAGTCCAACAATGTTACAACAGAGGCTTACACTTATTCAAAATACTGGAAATGCAAATAACATATATGAGGAGGTGGCTGGCAACCTTAAACCACTGGTGTGTAAAACATGGCAAAGAAAAACGAATAAAACCAGAATTCCGTGGTTTAATCATGAATGTAGATGTGAAAGAAAGGAATTAGCCAGACTTATCAGGCAAATTAAGAAGGATAAATCATTTGATAGGGTAGAGGCAGTGAGGGATAAATGCTGAAAATATCAAGCATTGATTAGGAGGAGTAAACAAGATTATTATAAAACACAGTGGCAAGAACTAAGACTGTCATGTTTGCAAAATAACAATACGAAATTCTGGGAACTAGCTTCCCAAGGCCAGAGAGAAATAAAAGTAATGATAGAAGCTCAGATTACACCGGAAGATTGGATAGCTTATTTTAAAAATAAATTTGAGGATACTAGTACCTCAAACCAACAGCTAATGGGTATTGATATATTAAAAACATCTCCAAAATGGCCCCCTGTAACTGTGGCAGAAGTTAAAAAAATAATTGCACAACAGACAGCTGGTAAAGCCCCGGGAGAGGACATGTAACCTCCAGAAATCTTTAAGGCATTTCCTGACTGGTGGGCCCCTATACTCGCCTCTTTGTTTACCTATATCAGTGTCACTGGTCGATTACCTGTAGGTTGGAATAATAGTGTAGTAATCCCAATATATAAAAAGGGAGATACTACAAATCCAGCTAATTTTCGACCTATAAGTCTTATTGACATAGGGTGCAAGCTATATACAAGATATCTTTTAAACAGACTGATTGATTGGACAGATACTAGGCAGATTATAGCAGAAGAACAGACAGGTTTTAGAAAGGGACGTAGTACTATAGATCAAGGTTTCGTTTTACAACATCTGATCCATAAATCAATGAATGGACCCTCAAAATGCCTGTATGCAGCATTCATTGATTTATCATCTGCCTCTGACACAATAAATAGAGGGAAATTATGGGAGAAGTTTTTAGTTACTGATATAGATAGAAGATTACTTTATTTAATATATATATTATATGAAGACACCTACATACAAGTAAGGATAAATCAGAGCGGCTCCTTAACAAAGCAGATTAAAACCTTAGAAGATGTCTGCCAAGGCTGTCTACTGGCCCCTTTCCTTTTTAACTTTTATATAAACAATATTGTAGAAGACTTAAATAATCCTTCTTTCCATGTTCCATCCATTGGAAGTAGAAAGGTCCCTATATACTGTATGCAGATGATATGGTACTTATGTTGACAACATTAACTGGAATGAGAAGAATCCTGGCAGAATTTGGCATGTATTGTAAGAAAGACCACTTGCAGATAAATTATTCTAAAACCAAGATAGTAGTATTTGCCTAAAGATCGAAGAGACATAGATGGACTCTAGACGGTAAGGAGATAGAACAAGTGAGGTCATTTAAGAATTTGGGTATCCAGTTTACTGAAACATTGTCTTGGAACTCACATATAGCATCAACGAGAATAACAGCCATGAGATCTATGAGGACTATTTGTTCCTTCTTCTATTCAAAAGGAGGACACTTAGTTCAACCTGCATTTAAGATCTTCCAGGGGAAAACAATATCACAGCTGATATACGGGGCCCCAATTTGGGGGTTTAGTAAATTAGAAGAATTAGAAGTGGTCTAGAATAAATTTGTGAGATCAATCCTAGCCTTACCTTCATGTATATCAGCGGCAATGTTGAGATTAGAAGTTAATCCCATTGATTAATATAAGAGTAAAGAAGGCAATAATCCTATATTACAGGAAATTAGTTCTTATCCCCAATAATTATCTGGCAAAAAAATGGCTCTATGAAAATTTTAATACCAACAGATGAGTGATTTTGTGTCCAAAACTATTTTTTCAATTATCCCTAGATCAGGAACTGTTTAATGACACAAACTATCATACACTATTGAGGGACTATTTATTTTTTAAAGATTTTAGACAGGATAGAGATCAGGCATGCAGGCTTAAGTTGGCCAAGTGGTATCGTCTTCTTAAAAATTGGCAAGGAATGTCATATTACTTACAGTATTCCATACCCAGTCCCTGAGATAAGCTTTTACAGAACTTTGCTTTCAAACAATGCCAACAGCCTATTTAGCTGGAAGATACAGAGGGTTACCAGCTACATACCGTTTATGTATTTGTAATACCTCACAGGTAGAAGATCTGACTCATTATCTATTATATTGCAGATTATACCAAGAACCAAGAGCTAAGTTTATTACACCTTTGCTAAATCAATTGGATCAGACTAATCTAGAAAAAAATCTATTTTTTGTTGTCTGATGAAAATGAATATGTAACAAATCAAGTTGCATTGTTTGCAATGGCTGCAAGAAAGATACGGAAGCAAATGTTGACAAATAGCACAACAAATACTAGAGGGGATGGACTGAATTGATATGGATTGCTGTAATTTTAAATGAATTTTGTTAAAACCTAAGGTTGCAAATAAATGTATGAAACTGAAACTGAAAACTGAATATGTAAAGAAATTACTTCCATCTCATCACAATTATAAATAATTTTAGTAACTTATTACCTTCTCTTAAAATATCATAAATGATCTCTTCTTCGCATATCTCATTTCTTATCTATAAACAAATCCTTAAAACCTTGTCATTCAGTCCTGATCAGCAAAACTCCATTAAGGGTTACCAGAGATAATTACATATCTATTTTAACCTTGATCAAATAAACCAACTTTAAATTCCTTCCATTTACTTTTAACAATCTTGATCTTTAATCCCTTCAAATAATATCCTAAAACTTTATTTCTTTTCATCCCTCTCACAAAATTCTTCAAAACTTTAACAAGTCTCTTTTGTAAATCCAATATAGGAAAGTTATCCAGGTCACTCTTTCAGTTTGTTATTTGTATATCCCTTTTAATCATTAAGACATCAGCTGATTTCATTTGTATATCCAGTGTAGCATCTTTTTCCATATCATTCTTGTAGCCTGTCATTTTTAAATCCACTTTCAGATCAGTCTCAGTCTTGTCCAGTAAAACTTGTTCCTCTTCCATAACATCTTTTAAAGACAGTCTAACTATAATGGCATACACTCTTAAAATAAACTTCTGGGTCCATTGTTCACAAATATCCTTCAGTACATCCAATGTTAAAGTATTTTGCTCTATTCTGTATTAGTAAGTCAAATTTAGGTATTCTTCTCCTTTAATTGTATTCTTTAGTTCCTTCTGGTTCCCTCTAATGTCCAATATTCAAACTCTCATCCTATCATTTTTTAAGGACTCAAAACAAGTATTTTCCCATAGGAAGGATTCTTATAATTATTTCAGAATCTTATTTCAAATCCATCTAGACCCTAAGTCTGTTTGTAACTTTCCAAAATCAATGTTCTAATCACAGTTTTGCTGTTTATTGTCCCCCAAAAGATTTTTTTTAAGTTCTTAAACTTATATTTAAAACTTTTTTTGCTGAGGACTGAAGGAGACGCACCCGGTATTGTAAAACCTGTCATTCCAAAGGTTCCTAATAGCTAAAAAGCAGTTTACAAGCAATTCCCAAAAATGGTTAGAAAAGGAAGTAAGCAAACCCTGTGTCCATAAAGGCGTCAACCGTGGTTTGGGCAAAGATGCCTATTCCCTTGTCTCCCAGAGCTCTAAATCCACTGGAGGCCCCTGTATTGTGACCTCCCCACAAGGAGCAACTGTTTGGAGCACTTGTGGGCGATCTCAAGTCCTCTCCTTATCCATAGAGGAATCCCAAAGAGCCAGTCCCTTCACCAGCATTTCATTCTGCTGCAGTTATTGGCTCCGGTCTTCAGTTCCCCATTTCTTCCCCAGAACTCCACTATTTTGTTGTTTGCAAAGAAATATTCTAGCCCTGGGAACTTACAACATAAGGAAGAAGTGCAAGAACCTGGGGAAATCAAATTTGGCCACAGAAATCATGTACCATGCATCATTGTGTATAAAATCTACCCTTACATGTATCTCATCTTTCCTACTTATGGCTCTTTTATAACATCTGTCATAACACCAAGCTGCTTGAAACGGAGTAAAAAGAATTGTGTGACACAGTGCCACTGAAGTGTGTAGAGCTATACTAAAGGAGCATATGAAAAAGAATGCTTGGTAGAATGGTGAAGTGAAAGGCTCAGGATGAGTAAAACTGCATAGAAGAAAATGGTTGGTGCAAAAAATGAGGCTGAGAGGAAGATATATAAAGCGCACAGAGAAAGGAAGAGAATAGCCAGAGAGAAAGGAACAGTTACAATTAAGGTAATGGTTAAGCTTAAAAGAGGCAGAGCAATTTTGATATAAAAAGTTGCTTTGGAAGTAGGTGAAGAAAGCTATGAGAATGTTGAAAAGTGGTAAGGTTACAGGTGTAAAACTGAAGAAGTGTTAAAATATGGATCAGAGACACACTTAGGATCTGATGCGTTTGTCAAAATACAAAAGCGTAGCCTTAACATCACAATGCAAGTTCCAATACAAAGTAACAAGAGCAAATACAAAAACTGCAGAGGGATTAGTTTAAATAGATCTAGGAAGATGTTTGGCAGAATTCTAATCAAAAAAGTATGAGAGGCAACAGAGAGACGAATCTGGGAAGTGTGGTGGAGTTTTATGCCAGGCAAGCAGGCAGCATGCAGAAAAGAAGTTTGCTCTTTAGCAGGTCAGTGAGAAATGTATAAATGTGAGAAATAAAAATTATTGTATATTTGTTACTTCAGATAAATTGTAAATGTAGACTTTGGAATCTCGTGTGTGAATATGGAGATGAAGGTTGGTTGCTGAGTGTAATAAGATTAACTATGATGAAAGTAAAGCTTGTGTGAGAATAAATGGAATGCTTGGTGAATGATTCAACACTCAGCAAAGAGGAAAAAAAGAATGTGTGATGTCCCCTTGATTGTTTAATGTATAAGAAATGCTTGTGATGGCAGTAAAGATGTATTGATTGAGGTCATCAATGCAGGTGTACTTTGTATGCAAATGAAGCTGTGTGTTTGGCTGAGAAGACAAATGACTTGCAGGGAATGTTAGATAGAATGTATGATGCAAGAAGTATGGATCTGAAACTTATTCTGTGAGGTAGAAACTTATTCTTAGGTCCAAAACATTTGTATGTAATATTCTATACTGGCAGGCTTGGATGTGAGTGATTAAACTTACATGATGTCCTCTGCATGTATTGAGTCTACCTATACATGGCTTGGAATCTGGAAGTTGCAGCCAGAGCCTATCTGCACAGCACCAGGATGGAGAAGACTGCTCTGACTTTAGGCATGCCGCAGAAAAGAGAATTATAGAGCCATCCTTAAGAGGCAGATATGACATCTACTGTATGTATGTTCCACGGGAATCACTTTTGGGTTACACATTTGCACAAATAGCCAGTTTGGACACCATTTTCCTGCTCCAGGAAAGGAAATATGTATAAGCCATGTTCTCATTCACAGGCATCTATTGTACAGGTCAAGGTGGGGCTAATGATGAAAGGAGTGCTGTGCCATCACAATGCAAACTCCACTTCTTCTGCATACGTGTCATTATTTGGAGGCACATACAGAAGGGGAGGAGTTTGCATCATGGCATGTGGAACTGCTTTCATCCTTTTGACAAAAGCCACTGAACCTGTGAATGCCTCTGTTCGTATTTCCTTAGCAGTCTTAGGGTCAGGGTGGAAGTATTGCAGGAAGACAAGAAGTATAAATGAGTGCCCTGTTTCCTTTCTGGTCTGCAAAAATGGGAATCAGATAAAAATTCATGCTCCCAATAGTGAATACTAAGATTTGCAGTGCATTGACACTTGTTTTTAAAGTGGACTTAACAGTAATCTGGTATCTTTCAGATGGGTTAGACTGCAGTACCCATCATCCCCAGACAACAGGGTCAATGGCTATGGTGGCTGAAGAGAAATAGAAATTACAAATCAGCACGACTGGAGGACACCAGTTTGTGGATGGCTGTTCTAATATGAAAACAACAGCTGTTTTTACATAGTTTGTGATTCAGTAACTGCATTTGCATTCTAATGTGTGCATGAGATTTTTTTTTTTTAATGTAAAATGTAGCTTTCTAATGGAGGGTATAATTGATCATAGTGAACAGTAATTTGTCTGTTCAGCTTGATTTCTGGGTAATTTTAGGATGAGAGTAAAACATGAAACCACATATGACCCATACTGTTTGAATTTATTTTTGTATTTTCCCCCCTAACTTTCCAAAGTTTGAAAATTGCAGACTTAAACAACTTTAGTCATTGAACTGGGAGCCATCATATAACTTCAGTTTTCCTATTTTTTTCAGTACAAAAATATCAAGGATGGAATGTTAAGATTAATATTGGAGATATATTAGAAAGGACACGATATTCACACAAGGATCACTTTACTGTTATTCTGAACTCTGTTCCGTTCAGGGAATTAATGTTTCCGTGTATATAAATGGATAGCTTAAACAAAGAGAAGAGTCAAGATGACAGAACATGAAAGGATGAAAAGAAACCCATTATTGTCTGCCATCTTTTAATAATTGAATTCAGTAATGATGTTATTCAACAAAGCAAGTATCTTTAAAAGAGCTGTTTCTAAGTCAGGAACAAAGATATGCCTTTATGGGAAAGATGAATATATTATTACACAGAGTCTGAGGTTGTTACTCTCTGAGGTAAAAGTGTGGCATGGTGTTTGTAATGTTGGACTGAGGCCAAAGAGATCTAAATTCAAGACTTCATTCAACCATGGAACTCACTGGATGACTTTGGGCTAGTCACTATCTTGACTACATCTTATATTACTAGCTATAGCTGTCAAAATAAAATGAAGGGAGACCCGTGAGTACTAGCTTGAGCATCCAGAGTAAAAAAAATTTATATAAACGTAAGAAAGAAAGAAATAAGAGCTTCCCCTCAAAAGAATGGTGAACACCCACAAAGGTATAACCAATACAGAGCCACTGAGAAACAAGAGGACAGTATTCAGCGGCATCCACAGGGGGATTAGAAAAGTCAACATGGTCACCACAACTGCATGATTAAGGTCTGCCCATTTTTATAGTTTGTACATGCAACACATAAAAAAGTGTAGGGCTTCACAGATGCCATCTGAACTCTTGAATCCCTGGCGGTTTCAGCTGGTTTGATGGATCCCTAAGTTTTCCAGAAACTAAAACAAAACCATAAAAGATTATCCTAAGAAAGAATCTTCCTCCCTCAAACAATTTAGTAAGAAGTGAACATTTCTAATAAGCACAGCATGATGTCAGTTGAGGAAAAAAAGCAAAACATGGATGTGTATATGTTCAGAGGGAAGAGCTGGCCAAAACCTTCAGCATTTGAAGAAAGAAAGAACAGCATTTTGCTGAAAAACCCACAGAACAACTGTGATAACACACATATTCCTTCTTCAGATGGCTTTTTAAATCCCCTGTCTCTACAGAATATGTGGAGATGACAATAGATTTACAATATTTTTGCCTAAATTTCTGTTTGGGAGCAGTGCAAGTACAGTGGTACCTCGGTTCACGAACTTAATTCGTTCCACGACTCTGGTCGCAACCCGAATTGGTTGTGACCCGAATCACATTTTCCCATAAGGTTCAATGTAAATAAGGTTAATCCGTTCTGACCCCTACGAATTTGGTCGCGACCCGATTTTGGTCACGTCCCGAATCAAATTTCCCCATAAGGTTCAATGTAATTATGGTTAATCCGTTCTGAACCATATGTTTTTTTTTTTAAACTGCAAAAATATGAAACAAAATACAATACGAAGAGAGAGAACGCTAACCTTGCTCGATGCGACTTCTGGCATGGAGGACAGGAAGGCGGGTGGGGAGGCAGTTATTGCTTGGAGGGAGAGTCCCCCTCCCTACAGGAAGCCACGACCATGTGTCACAGCAGGGAAAATGGCCACGGATCCTGTTCGTCACCCGATCCGATGTTCGCGAATGAAGGCAAAATTTTGCGAACGGAGCTGTTTGTGACCAGAATTGGTCGTGAACAGAAGTGTTTGTGACCCGAGGTACCACTGTATAAGATTTCGAATGAAATACTGGATTTCAATATAAAATTCTGCTCTGCTCAAAAAAGCCATGGACTGTTTTGAAAAATGAAAGCGTCACTCATGTACAGTTCCCATCCAAGCCTAGGATCATACGTCACCTCTCGAGGGCCCTCACTCACATGATGGCAGCTGCAAGTGATAGCCTGAAAGGCAGCATCTCACCAGCCATAAAAATTGGGGCAAATGGAGAGGAAGTTGGTTAGCCAGAATTGCCATTGATTTCCCTGAACACTAAAGATGGAAGCTTCACAGAGTCTCATCAAGGTTTTAAATAGCCCAGGACAGAGAAACAATTCAGTTCTTTGACATCTCCCCTCACAGTTAAGATCTATAGACACCTTTTAGGGCTGGTAGACCTATTTCAATTCTGCCAACATGCCAGGGACATTCTCTGGTGGGAGGCTCACACAGTCACAGAATGGCGTCGGCAGTCACAAAGCATCTAATTACTATAAGGTGGACTGGTGAATTTACCCTCTACCATCTTTTCTGGCTCTGCCACAGGATGTGACTATCACCCCAGCTTGTGTTTGCTTTTTTCCTGGATAGGTGAGCACATGGCAGGCTAACCACTGTGTTGCAGCTGTCCATGATTTCTGTTTTCCACAAAAACAAGACTGTCATGATGTATGTAAAATAGGGACGGGGCTTTGATTGCATGATTATGATGCCATCTTGATTTTTTAGATCCCCGTCCCTGCGCCCCCCCCCCTACAAAATTCTAGGGAATCTGTGGGATGGAGTTTAAGATGAAGCTGGGCATTTTGTTTATTATTCAATTATTACTCAAGAATAATTAAAATAATTTAATTCTTTCATTAAAAGAATAAGGAAAACCAGGTAGGGCAGAGAACCTGATGGAGGCCAAGAATGATATGCTCAGCAGACACGGTGGTACCTGTAAGCTACCAGATGGCTTAATCCAGTATTAACAGATGTTTATAAAGGTTTAAAAAGTACTTAAAGAATAAAATAAATTAACAACATTGTAATCTGAACCCCAACTGACATACACTTAAGAGAGTCAGAGTTGACCTTCTGCTATTCTACATTGTCTGATCTTGTAAATAGACTTGCATAATGAACATTTCTTGTTAATAAAGAGCAAGCAGCTCACACAAAGTCTAGCAAAGTGGGTAGGGGTGGGGAAATCAATGGCTATTTAGAAAATCCAGGGGGAATAAGGCATCTTTAAATTATAAGTCTCACTCTTTTTGTCTTGCAGGTTTTGGAAGAAAAAGAGCTTTTTAGTTCCCTAATTTTTATTCATGTATGGTGGAGCATATTTTTGGCCATGTATTTAACTATATGTGGATCTGCTATTTGTAGAAAGCACACATTTGGGGTGGGGGCATCATCTTCTTGATTTATAGGTTAGTGAGGGAGAAAGCTATCTTCCCATACACATTCTTGTGCCAACTAGTGCAAGGTAGAAGCTGCAAATTTCCACTCATTCTCTGGAGTGCATTGGATGGCTTTGGAATACTCAGTAGCCCTTATCTTATCGCTGCTTCACAGATATCTATGAAGAAGGCGGGGGGGGGGTAGTGGTAGTGAGACGTTGCATGCCGATTTAGAGGAAGTAAGTTTAAAAGAAAACAAGTGCTATGGCAAATCGATACTGCTGATTCTTGTACAAAATACCAGTGCCACAGTCGCTATACAAAGTCCTGCTGGCATGATCCTTGTACAGCAGGACAACAAGAAGCAATATTATTACTGCCAGTTTCAGGAATAAGATAGATTGGCACTTTGGAAGCATGGCTGGAACTAGAAGGGCTGTGGAACCACAAATTCAGAGACCTTTCTCATCTTCCTAGTCTACCTCAAGCATCCTACCATTTTCAGTGTTAAAAAAAAAACTGCCATGGAAGTTTCCCTGGTGGCTGGGGAAAGACATCCAGTTGGATGTCTCTCTCTCTCTGAGTTTGGAGTTCCTGCTTCATTCTCAAAGGAGAAGCCTGAAATCCTATCTGGGGCAAATCTTTGAAACTATGAATGAATGGATCACAGTGATGTATCTCTTCTAACAGTGATGTAGTCTACAACAACCTGATGCCCTTCAAATGTGTTTGGGGCTGCAACTCCAAAAATTACGAGCCAGTGTAATTTCTGGAGCCATGAACTGAACCAGTTTGGGGAAGACTTTTCTAACACATGCGCTACAATAATTTCATTTTACCATGTTGTGGAAGCATATCTTAATTAATGCAGGAATTATTATTTGTTGACAAGAAAAACCAGCTTTCAATAGTTCATTTAATTAGCTAATGTTGGTGTATTTTGCATGGTGGATGTGTCTGGTAAAACTGGCCTATTTCTGTAACATTCCTCATTAGGCTACTCTAGCGATAATCAAACTACATAATTTAATTATATTTAACCAAAGGGGGGTAATGAAGTGTATAATAAATATTATTCCTTCATTAACAGCTCTGCAATTAATTTAGATAAGCAAAGTTCCTTGCAAATAGAAAAGACATGCTGGCTGTTTTTCCACCTTATTTTTGTTCATTGTATTTTATTTTTTCAGATTTCGGATTCCTACTATTGAAAGAAAAGCGAAAATGAAAAAGAAATTAGATGGATACAATTGTTTTCCTTTGCTATTTATTACCTGGATAATTTTTAAAAAGTGTATTGTTTCATTTTTATTTGATTCATGCTAAAATGTTATGTAAGCATACATTAATAAGGACTTGGATTCAAGGATGGCACTACATTTAAATAGCTGAGGAGGATGTCTGTATCTGTTTTTCTTTCAATCACTCAAACGGAATGTGCATTACATATACTGTATATTACTTTGCAATTACAAATAAAGCTTTTAAATAGTTTGTTAGAAGCTTTGTCACCCTACAATAATCAGTCAAATCCAATGGACCCTCAACTTCTTGTAAACTGTGAGCTACTGAGGACATCTGACTGAGGAATCTAATTTATATGCCTACAGGTTATACAGTGTTTCTCAACCTTGGCAACTTGAAGATGTGTGGACTTCAACTCCCAGATATCCCCTGCCAGCATGCTGGCTGGGGAATTCTGGGAGTTGAAGTCCACACATCTTCAAGTTGCCAAGGTTGAGAAACACTGGATTAGAGTGAACATCAGGAGTCAGCATAGTGTGGCAGTTTCCCAGAGCCCTGTAGAGGCCCACAGCCAAGTGAAGTCAAAGAAAATGTCACCACATGTTCAGCCTTATGCATATCCTAAGAAATTTGCCCAAGACAATAAAGAAACATTGTGTGATGGCACTTGTAATAAGACATTGGTGATTACAAGTCACTGAAGTACCATTCAAAGCTTTGCCCATCTCAGTTCAAAGCCTGACTGCCCAAAATTGTTTTTCCACAGCCATTGACATAAAGGTGACAATTGCCAAGATGGCAACAGTAGCACAACACAATTGCAAAAGCATGGCTTTTTTCTTACCACTCACCTAGTCAGTTTTCAAGGGCTGCTTTTTTATAATTATGTCAAGTTGGCACAGCCTACTTGAGCTCATTGTCTTTCCCATCCCGGTCATCTGCCATCCCCAAGCATGCCATTTGGGTTTCATCCGAGCAATCTCTACTGTCATTGCAGTTTCAGATCAGAAAGAAATCAGGAAGTCACCCCTTCTGACTGTTACGTGTGGCATGCCTTGGCTGCCCATTCTCTTCTTTCCCAGGGTGATTTACCCATTCATGACTTTTGATTCAACCCTTTTCCAGGATCAAGATTCCCCTTAGCTATTAAGTTAAGCAGGGCATAACTGAGGAATGCTCTGTTTGTTTTCCCCTAGTTTCATTCAGGACATTCCAAACAAGGCTGCCTGCTTTCTTGGGCAATATTTCTGACCGATGGCTCTAGCCAGTTGTATGGCTTGCTTGTTGGGCTTACATCCGCACACATAGCATAATACAGTCTTCTCCTTGAAACTGGAAGAAACCCAATTATATTGGAGATGAGCCTTCAGAAGGACAGAAGAATTGGGAAGTGTTATCTGTTATTTCAAAAGATACAGTGGGATTAAAAAGACAGAAACATTTTACTATTCTATCCATAAAACTGCCATCCTTTATCTCTACTCAAGAAAAATAAACTTTTCTTATAAATAATTCACTCAACTCATATATTCCTTTTCTGTGGCTTTTATAACATACACAATCCACATATATCACTGATTTTCAGACTAATCTTCCCTTTGGTGTCATCACTGATTTAACATTATCCAAGTCTTGACCTGTATTATGTCTAGCCTGATTTACAAAGGTATCACTAACTGTATCTTCTTGTTCTCTTCATTTGTAAATTTGGCAGATTATTAGAGAAGACATATTTTGTCTTTATATAGATCTCTTTAGCTTTTTTCTATTGTATCATTAGTTTAAACTAAACATCTTGGCATATTGTACATTTTCACTATATACTTTGCTTAGCATGAATATTATTTTCAACTACTAAAGAAGTAAAGCTCTGGTAACACACTTTTCTTGTAGTGGTTTCAATTATTCTAAAATATATCCTTGATTATTAGAGGTTTTAATAAGACTCTTATTAATGGTAACCCCAAATGTTGTCTATTTATCAATTGATATATTGTTCAATTTAGGATAATTTCTACAAATCAAAAGACCAAATTTCAAACTCAGCTTTCTCAACAATCTTTTTACAGTTTATATTGCCCTATCATCCCATTTGTCTAAGCGTAACATAGAAATATATATAACATCCCAGTCATTTATTATCAGTAATAATGTCTTCAACAATTACATACCTCACAAAATAGATGGATAAGGTGTAGTAACAATTTTATTAGCTAGAACTTCCAAGAGAAAAACTTTGAATGATAATCCACCAAGAGATACTACTTTTTTCTGAAACTTACATACATCTGTCTGATATCTTCCAAGTTCTTATCAACAATCATTTTTCCATGGTTTTGTTTTCTTTTTTGCCATTCTTGTTTTTAAATGTCCAGCAGACTTTGCGTAGTAGTACTAATACCAATAAAGAAGATTTATTTTCATATAGAAAATTCAGTTCCCAAGATTCATTTCCCAATTCTCCACTGCATTAACAGATCTATTACAGTTGCTGTTCTTGGGGTAAAAAAACAGAAAAGATTTTATATTGATTTCAGGATTTTTTTTTTCTCAGTCTGAGAAGCCTTGGGGATTTTTTTGTGATCTCCCATCCAAGGATCAACCAGGATCTGGTTTTGAGGGTTTTGAGATCAGACAAGACTAGGTAGGTGTGACAATCTTGGCGAAATAATTGACTATTTCCCAAAACATTGGATTGACATTCCAACAACAGTTCCAGTTTCAGGATGAACAGCTTTCTCAAATACAGTGGTACCTTGAGTTACGAATGCCCCTCCTTACGAATTTTTCGAGATATGACCAGCTCCGGCCCCAAAAATTTACCTCGACTTGCGAACTCCGCCTCGAGTTACGAACCGGATCTGCGGCTATTTTCCCTGCTGCCACGCAGTCGCGGCTTCCTGTGGGCGAGATTGCGGTAGCAAGGAGACGTTCGGTGAGGCTTGTGGTGTGTTTTGTGGCATTTGGAAGTGTTTGGTGTGCTTGTCAGCATGGCTCCAAAGAAAATGCAAGCAGGCTTGGCAAGAATAAGGCTTTGAAGAAAAAAGTGACAATCGAACTTAAGAAGGACATTATAGAAAAGCACGATCGTGGTATTCGTGTGACTGATCTGGCCTTGGAGTACAAGATGGCAAAGTCGACCATCTCGACTATTTTCATGTTTTTGTGGTTTAAAAATAAAATGCATATGTTTCAGAACTGTTTAACCATATGTATTTACATTGAACCTTATGGGGGAAATTTGCCTCGTGGTGCGACCAAATTCGGAGGGTGGAACGGATTAACCATATTTACATTGAACCTTATGGGAAAATTTAACTTGAGTTGCGACCAACTCGAGTTGGAACCAGAGTCACGGAACGGATTAAGTTCGTAACTAGAGGTACCACTGTACTTAGTCCAAATTTACGTTACTGTCATTTAACTTCAATTTTATTCAAGCTGTGCTTCACCAGATCATATGTTCTTACTAGTTCTTTCCCTATATCTTCAATAAAATAGAACATTCCATCTAAACCTTCAAAAGTCTGTTGTATTATTTTCCATTAAACCTCTGAGGAAGAATAAATATCAAATGACAATTGTTTAAATCTATACATATTAAGTGAACAAACATTTTAAAATACTATAACTTTTCCTTCAAAATATTATTCAGATCTTCAGAATCCAGCCAATTTTTTTATTTGCTTCCTTTTTGAGTCCTCTGTGACACTGTAGTAGTTACCCATCTATAGGTTTGTTTATATTTATTGTAATGCGAAACTGCACCACATATTCAAGATCTCTCAAGGTATTCTCTCCATGAAATAACAATCTTTCCTGGGGCACAAACCACTGAAAATATTAGTGGATTTAATATGAAATGAAATACTGTTTATTTGGTCAATGACTAGCAAAATATACAACAAAAAAGTAAAATCAATTCAAAAGTAAAACTGACTTAATATGATTGAATAGTAATTAGATAGTCTTTGAAACTCATTCTTATATTCTACAGCCATAGATTTCTTTCTACAGCATTGTTCAAACTCATTGTACTTTTTAGTCTCTAAATCAAACACTTTGAACTCTTACTTTATACTGATGTCCTTATATTTAAAGCCAATTCTCATTTCTAAAAAATCTGCATCCTTTTTTCAGAATAAGTAACCAAGTGAATATCCGAAGTTTCTTCTTGTAACATAAAGTATAGTAGGACAATACATGTTTGCCTTCCTGTATTATTTTGAACTTTACAATCATTTAAAAGTAAATCAAGAGTCCATTCTTCTTTTCACTCAACTGAATTTGGTCCAGTAAAACATTTTTCATCTTAACATAGTACACATATTTCTTTACTTTGTAATGCTTTATCTTTTGTCCTGTGTATCTTTGCAAAATAATTGAATCCTTCACTTATTTTAATTGGGTAGACAATTTTTTGCTATAGTAGGTACTCTGGTATCTATTCTATAATATCAAAGTCTGCAGAAATTCAGCTTTTGTTGAGACTCCTTTCTTACTCTTTAAAACATTCATCTATTTTTTTGTATGTTCAAGCCCTTTTAAGTGATTTTTGACTGTGCATTAATTATATATTAATTTATATTTTCTCTTCTTTTTCTTCTCAAACACTTACAACTTTTGTGTATGATATCATTCCTATGTATGCAGTAATTTTCAAGTTTGTAATATAATTTACCAGCTTCTTCAAACTGGAAAGTGTTAAATAATTTTGTTGTGTCATCCCCATCAGTGCCCATAAAGTTGTCTGGAATTTTTCTTGTTATCAGTGCCACTAGCCAGGTAATAAACTTCAAACCTTGTTTCTACGTTTTCCAATTTACAGCTACATTTATTTCAAAGTTCAGCTTATCTGGAGACTTCAGGTGATTCATTTTTTGTTCAGTTTTTTTCCAGCCATCCTTAGAACATTTCTGATACTGTGACATACCTTCTATTTCACAACAAAAACAATAACTTGATTGGATGAAATACAAAATATTTGATTGATCTGAATGGAAAAGCCATAAGTAAAACAGCTATAGGCAATGCACAGGGTTCAGCATCCCTTCCTGTATACACATACACACACACAATTCTTTGATTTATATGGGAATTTCAAGAAGTGTTTCAGCAACCATCAAGTTAATTTTATCAATTTATTAAACTGATATCTGAATCTAAATCTAAATTTTAGGTAATCCAGTTAGAAAGCTAAAACAGAATAATACACAACTGATTAACTATTTGGAAATACAAGGCGGCAGCCTAAAATTTTTCAGGGTGTTGTAGTTACTCATTCGAAATTCTTGCCAGTAGCAATTAACTGCTTCCTCACTTTCTGTTCCAGGACAAAGTCTGCCTCATGTCTATAAGAGCCTTATTACTGTCATTTCCCCATTCGCATCATCACCGGTTTCAAATAAAAGGTCTTTGTCTGCACTGCATTTCCATTGCAAATGGAGCATAATATTATCAAAGCTAAGGCAGGAAATCAAAGAAAGGAATGCAAGCTCTTGTCAGATGAAAGAGAGAATGGCAACTGCCAAAGAGCATATAGACAACAGGGAGAGCGGTTTCATTGTAGGGTCTCTGATCTCCTGCTAGCAAGCTAGATATGCTCTTTGCCATTGGAGCAGAGTAAATACATAAAGCTTTTAGTCAGGAGTACTTATTGATTGTACATATGATGCTAGACTTTTATGAAATAACTTGAAGATTAGAAGGAAATGTTGAATAATTCCAACCAGAAGTTTGCATTTGATAATAAAAGGTGCATATATAACAGATAAGTGTCTATTTTCAAGAATTGTGTTTATAGGTATTATACACAATATTATACACAAAGACAAGTACTGCAGTAAGGTGTCACAGTAAAGTAATGACTATTTTATTAAACACTAGTCATAACTTTTTAAAGTCCAAATGACAAGTTATTTAAAGCATCATCTGTTCTCATATAAATCTACCAATCTATACAGATAATCCGAAAAGGCTTTGCTTTGCGGCCTATTACTATCAGAATTTCAGTTGGTGGGAAACAGTCCAGGGTCTCCTCAATTTGATGCCTTTAAAAGTATTTAAGTGCCTGGCTACAAATTGTTATCCCATCCTAACCTATTCCCAGCCTGGCCAATCAACAATGCAATTGGCATGTTGTTGTAAGTACTGTATATGATTGTTTATCTGATGTTATGATCTTGGTGCCCTGGTTTTGTTGGAAAAGAGGTATAAGTTACATATAGTTTGAAAGCAGACGAATAAGTAAAATTGCTGAAACTGAAGCGTATGAGTGGATCCAGTAAGTGATTTCAAGGGTTTACGATTGCCAAGCCTGGATCAGTTCCTTTGTGTTGCTATGAAAATGTGAAAAATAATTTTAAACAGATTGAAATTTGGTAAAGAAGAAAGGAAAAAATATTAAAATGCAATCTTCATGAAATTACTAAACTCATGTGAATTAGTAGCTGCAGAAGAGAGCACATGAGGATGACCCCATCTACTTAGTTTCCCATTTTTTTTCCATCCATCAGTCTGGCAAACGATTGATGATACAAAAGAGCTACCCTTATGTCTTTAGGCTCCCCCACCCCCACCCCACTACATGAAGATCAAACATTTTCTGCATTGAAAAAAGACTCATATTTTAATTGTAGAGACAGATGTAGATTGGAGAGCATAATAGACGGAGACATTCCGTCTGTCCATTTCATCCATTCCCTCCAATGTGGGGGTCTTCTTGGACTCACAGCTCCTGCTCAAAGAGCAGGTGGCAGCTGTGGCCAAGAGGGCCTCTGCATAGGTTCATCTGGTGCATCAGTTTTTGGGCCAGGAGGGCCTTCAGATAGTCCATCATGCCTTGGTCACCACAAAATTGGATTATTTTAATGTGCTCTACATGTGGCTGTCCTTGAAGACCATCTGGAAGCTACAGCTGGTCCAGAATGCAGCAGCCTAGGCAGTGATGGCATGTTCCAATATACCCACTGCTTTGCTTACAACAGAATAGAGATAGTCTCCATGATCATAGTGATTTGGTTTATAAATGGTTAGTAAATCCTGGTTTATGCCTTAGCATGAAGTGTGAAATCATCCAATTGTTCCTTATTCAATAACCCATGTTAAAAAAAATTAACTTCTACACCCACATGTCTGTGTGCGTGTGTGTAAGAGAGAGAGAGAAAGAGAGTTTTTAGTTACACAGAAAAAGCAAATTTATTCAGGGTTTTTTCAAATGCTGTGGCTATCTAGGTCATGTTCCTCATGGTAATTGTTACTTGCATGAGAGCACTAATTTGCTTTACTAATATATCTTGTTCCCCCAGTAGCATCACACTCAGCCTAATGTTGTGATTATTAACTATCTATTGGGCAACTGACTCACACACTGGTATCGATGGAACTATACCGGTTCAACAGAAACACAAGGAAAGCTCCTAAATTCAACAATAGAAAAATTACCAAAAAAAAAAGCACTGATTGGAATGTTGTCAGTATCTCTAGAAAGCCTGAAGGTCAATTAAGCATAGTTGGTTGGATTAACATTTATTATTTAGTTCTTGTCCTTGAGCAATCAGAAGTAGCATTATCCTTCTACCCTTCTGCAATTAGGCTCTATCATGGAACTCAGTGAGGATGGTATCTATCTCCTCTTACATTTAATTTGGTCTTGGACCCTTGTCTTGTCTTGTTAGACAGTTATGTGATATTCAAGATCTATAGCTGGCTGGAACTGAATATTAAGACTTTACTGTTGGTAAATGGTATTTTGGCCTTTTTAAATGATTATCAAAGTTCTATCTAATTTTGGGGAGATTGTACAGCAATATAAATATTCTGGTTAAACAGTATACAGTGTATTATATTAGATTTGCATCTTGTAAACACGTTGCAAGAAGGCTTGCTTAGACTCCCCACTCTATATGAAGTGAAGGGTACAGGACCTTTTCTGTTGCAGCTGCTGCATTTTGAAATTCCTTGCCTCCAGATGTTCAGGTAGCCCCTTCCCTCCTGGCGTTTTGCTAAAACACCCCTATTCCACACTGCTTTTAGCTAGGATTGAATCTTTCTTGTGGCTGCCTGGAGGATTTCTTTTAAGTGCATGTCCTTTGCTTTGATTCTGTGTTTTTACTCTGTTGAACAATATCCAGGATCTGCAGACCGGGGAAGGTTACAAAAATTGTGAAATAAATAAATGATCTGGAATAAGTCTAGTATCTTGTCAGAGGGCAATATGCTTTCTGTGAAAACATTGGGTTTCTTTTTTTGTTTCTTTCTTTGGACTCTTACTAAATATTGGAGGATAATTATTCCAAAGAAATCTCTGTTGGTAGATTCCAGTATTTCAAGTTGTATAACACAGATTAATGGTGACGTCAATAAATGGTTGAAAATATCTATAAGCCTATGTAACAATATTTTTATTTATTTTATTTATTAGTGTTTTTAACTAACTAGACCAATGGTCTAATGCATATAAGGAAGCTTCCTGGGAATGCAGCTTGTGCAACGATGGACAAATGATATGGGTCTATATGACACCTGCCTTAGAAATCTAAACACTAGCTGTTGTATACTTACCTACTACCTAAGGATATAAATACTGAATGATTTAGAAATGAAGGGAAAGTTTCTGCATGTCTGAAAACTCAAGTCTTCAGCAGTCATTATTGTGTGAGTTACGTACAATAAATACAGGAATAATATCTATTTGTGACTTAAGAAGCAAATACACAATCTCATTCAAAAATGGAGAAAATGTTTATTTGTAGGGAGAAGGTAAACTAAGTGAGGAAAGAAGGACAACCAACAGGAGTTTGCCAGTAGAATTCAATAAGATTAAATATATTTGACTAACTTGAGAACTTGAGCCTGAGCTGGGAAGAATAATTTAGAAGGAATAAAGTTTTATTAGACCAAACACAAAAGGAAGGAAAACACAAAAAGAAGCCACTTTCCATAAATAAAATCAAATAAAAGAAAAAACCCAGTGGATAAGAGTGATAATCAGAAGCAAATTATATAGAAGATATTCTGTGCTTCTAAGACTCAGAAACAGGTTTGAGGTTCTTGCAAAAGAAATACTCTTTTCTTTCTCAAGAGAAGAAAAAATAATACTGCTGAGCAGAAGTGAGGACAGTGGATCCCTGAAGGGCAGAGGAATTGCAGCTGCATCCTGCATGAAGATTTATAGTTACAGTATATGCTAACTTATAATGGGAGTTTATTAGTAGTTTAAATCACTGATGTCATCACAGTAAACAAAAACCCACAGGATGCAGACATCCCTTGGATTTTGATTGTTTATTTGGATGATGTCACTGATTAAAACTATAGATAATCTCCTATTTAAAGAACACAAGTTAATATCTACATAAGCGATATCAGTGGTAGAGTTTGGTTTTGGGGACCATGTTCTTAATTATATGGACTGCTGGTACAAGATTGTTTGTACCCAGTATTACCATCTTATATCCATGCTGGAGAGCTCACAGGTGGATGGGAGAGATTGTGTGCTGTGGCATGAGGGAGATTAATGGCATGAGGGAGATTAATTAATTAATTCATCTTCCAGTCTGCTGCATCAGTTGACAAATGTCAGGGGATGCATTGTGCAGGAGAAGGGGGATTCCTGCTGCACTGATCAACCTTCCATGCCAGCTGACAGGTGCTGGAATGGCTGCATGAAGCAGTGTGAAGGAAAAACCTGCAGTAGTGTGGGACCCCCTCCCCAATTGCACAATGGAGCAGGAATATTTCTACTGCACATCATGCAAAGTGCACCCTGTGGACCATGCAACCCATGACATGCCTGTTAACCTATCTTTAAACAACCCCATGGTTAGCCCACCATGCCATTGGCAGAAGGGTCAGTGAAGCCTGTCATATGTTACTATGACCAAAAATGTTTTGGGATAAGAGGGAAATGCTATAACACCATTAGCTAAAGACCAGGAAGATGAAAGAAATGTCCCAGGAACAAAGCAGGGAAAAAAGATTATTCAGGCATGTTTGTGCTGCAGTTAGGTCATGTTTTTTGGGTCATCAGGTGGGCAAAAGTGGTCATCATAGTTACACCTCACAAGATGTGGTACATAAGTATGTTTGGCTAAAGCATAGCAGGCTTGATCAGGAAAGCTTTAAGCTGAATTCTGTAGGGATTGAAGACAAAAGTAGACATGCTCTCTAGAAGGAAACGGACTCTTTTGTTGTAACAGTGCCTATTAAAGCATTCAATGAAAAATCAGAAAGTACATTGGCTTATAGACTTCATGGCTTTCATCGTCTACACACTTATGCTCTAAGTATGGAAATAAACAAACTGACCTTGAACTTCCAGTACAAGAAGGCAAATAAGATTTAATGGCTATGACAGACACTTAGTGTGACATTTCCCATAATTAGAATATAGCAGTTGTTCAAAAGGAACCAAAGTCATAGAAAGGAGCAAGCCATCACCACCTCTAGTGGCAGTGAATTCCATATACTTTTGATATATTGATTAATGATGCATAAATTAATATTAAATTAATAAACTGATTTTATTTTGCCTTTCATCAATCTCTACCATTAGCTCTTTTGAACGACCATGATTCTATCATTATAAAAAAAGAAGAAAAATTAATCTCTGCTGATAGTATTTATACTTTTATAAAATTCTGGAATGTTCTCCCTCACATTTTTTTTTCTAAATTAAACCCAAACGCAAACACACACACCAGAGTAGTTTGCCTTCACAAGCTTTGCTCTGACCTGCCCCATGATTTTCTTATGCACCTTTCTTTAAAAGCTCAACCGTTTTCTCTGAGAACTGCAGCAACCAGAAAAGCTCAGCCTCACAGCATTCCAAGTGTAATCAGAGTACAGATTTGCTTAAGGGTATAACAATGTTGGCACATTTAGTTTCAAACCCTCTCCTAGCAGTGGGTTTGCCATTGTCACAACTGATGCACACTGGTCAACAATTTAACTGAGCAGTTTTTTCTTGGTGAATCATTATCACTTCATGCTTTATCAAGTATAAATAGATTTATGATACTTATTTAACTATAAATAGATTGTACCCAGTGTAGATTTTTATACTACTTATACTTCTCTAGTCTATGGCCAATCACCCCAATTTTAGGATTCAGGCATGAGAGTTATATATGGTAGTTGATCTTTATTCCCAATAATGCACACAGTACAATACAAATCACATTCATTAGATTTATATTAGATTTTTTAAAACAACACCCTTAATTCTGTGTTCTTGCTGTAAGCAAAGCTACACTTACATTCTGAATTAAATATAGTCACCAAAATCTCCAAAGAGACAAAGCAGAGCAAAGCAGATGTGTGTGGGGGGGGGGGGTTCAAGTTCCATATTAGAGTACATGGGATCCCAGTGGGTCAGAAGAGTTACCCTTGCCCAAATCTCAAAGTGGTCTTTATATACCCTAGAATGAACCTACCAATTATTATTATATATCCCAAGTTTCTCTTTATATCAGTTCATTTAGGGAGTATGTATGGACTCCTGAGCCAGCATGTAGCTCATTACCATGAGAGATAAGTAATCCTTAGATCCCCAGTTTCTCCTTGACTGCTCACAAATGAGATCATGATAGCTATCTGGGATGTAATCTGTAGTAAATGAAAATGATTTGGGTTAAATTTGAAGCTCTTCTATTAATGAATTGGTGCATGAGACTCCACCACCGTCGTAAGCCTAAATTGCTGCATATGTAATAACTTTCTTTTTCCAATCAGTTTTGAATGGTTTGTTCCCCAATAAACAGTTCCTGGTTTAGGCTTACTACAGTGGGTAAATTGTGTTCGCGTTAGAAACAGAAACAATGGCAATGAGAATTGCTTACTGTGGCCTTTTTAAATCTAAGTTCAGGGGCATGGCAGGAATATATGGAGCAATGAAATGAATGATGGGTCAAAAAAACAGACATAGTTCTCAGTATATATGGCAGTAAGACTTATATCCTCTGTGAAAGTTTGTTGCAGCCCAAAAGCTGGGTCAAAGATTTGGCAGAGTTCAAAATGTACCCGTCTAAGCATTACAGACCCAAACCAAACATAATAGTGGAATACTTCAAATTCCATAGCCAAAGGAGGAAGGATATGAAATCTGTATCAGAGTATAGTACTGAGTTAAAACACACACACACACACGCACGCACAACACCGTTCTTTTGGAACTGTTCTAATCAAACCTTTATTAAAGGCTATGGGTCAGAAAGCACAATAATAAAATGCATAGATCTGTAATTATTAATAAAACTGCAACAAAATTGCCTAAAATACATTATTATTTCTGCATGGCTGAGAGGCTCCCAAGCTTGCCTGGCAGTAAACGAATCTTACTGATTGTTAAGCTATCTACTATACCTCACAGGTTGGTTAAAATCTTTTCTTCTGGAACTGTTCTAGAGATCTGCTGCAGGACAGATTCATTTTTGGAATGGAGAGAAGTTACTATCCAAAATTAACTACTGGCTGATGGACATCTTACCTGGAAAAGCTGAAAAGAGATGGCAACTTTTATGGAAGCAGCAGTGAAAAATACAAACAATTTACAGCTAGATAAAAAGGACATTCTGAAGGAGCTAACGTAGAACTAACCGAGCTCACATTCAAATTTAGAGAACTGAAGAGGAGTTTTTGTCGTGTTAGGATGCACTCTGGTACATTTTGCAGTAATCAAATATCTCAGTGTCATATACACTAGTAAGGTGAACATTTAGCATGACACTGCAAGGGAAACTATTTAGCTGTGCAACTAAATCAAACAGAAGGAAAAACAAAGAAGAAAAAAACTTTAATTTTGAAAGGGGATGGGATGGCATAGAAAATAAGCTATAAGCAGAACAGATCTCAAAACTGTCACTATAATCCTTGAAAATTGTTTCCTCTTTGTCAAAAATGAGGACTCTGGTAGCACCTTTTCCAACTAACATATTCTATCCAAAGGCATAAGCTCATTTCATCAGCTCACAAAAGCTTAGGCCTTTTAATAAAATAGTCAGAAAAGATGCTACCAGACTCCTCCTGATTTTTGCTAACGTTAACTAACACAACCCTCCTCCTACTTTGTCAAAAATAAGTATGGGTAGTCCTTGAGTTATAACCATTCATTCAGCAACTGTCAGGTTCAGCCCAAGAACAACAGCAAGACAGTCCAGAACAGTTAAGTTTCTTTATTAGCTTACACCTAATAGACAGAATTTCGCCAGACTCAATCTACAGCACAACAACAGTTACTATAACCATGAGGCCCTAGGGAGGGGCCAGTCTCATTCTCTTGGCTTTCCCACACTCTGGCTGGGGACTGAGGAGGTGCTTCCTCTGGAATGTCTCTACCCCCTCCTGGCAACCTTGAAGCTCCATTCCAGAACCTTCCCCACTCATGCCTTCCATCACATCAACCATTCAAAGTTACAGCGGTGCTGGACAAATGATACTTATGCCTGGTCCCCAAAGTTATGGTTGTTGCAGTGCCCTCGTGGTCCCATGGGTGCTTGGCAGCTTGCCCACACGTATGACCATGGGACGCTTCAATTCTCCTCACCTACCTATCTCTCCCCAGATCTCTGCCCTTTTGGCTGCCCTGCAAAGCGGCACTCGGTGGCAGCTCTGGGGCTGAAGTAGAGGCCTAGGGCCTTCAGCAGTCTCAACTGGCCGCTGTCGCCCCTGCCACTTTGCCACCAAGTGCCACCTCAAGCCCCACACCCTAGCCAGTCACCCCAGTGCCACAGCACAAAGCCCCAGCCGCCCCACCACATTGCACTCTGCTCCCCTCCTACTCTGCTAGTCCTGCCAGCCTGCCGGCCTTGCTGCCCTGCTCTCTGGTGGGCCTGACAGCCTTGCTGCCCTGTGCTCGCTAGCCCTGCCCCTCTGTCTCCCAGCTGACCTTCACCATCTTCCGCTGTTGATGAGGAGTGCCTGGCCTGGCTCTATGCAAGGCAGCTGCTGGCCGTGCCAGGCCTTCTTCCCGAGGTCATTCACTCTGTTCCCCAAATCGCACGGGCTGTTCTCGCAATGCTTTGGAAAACCTTCAGAAAGTTTCTGAGGCCTTCCGAAGCACTGCGAGAACAGCCTGTGCAATTTGGAGAATGGCAGGCATGGCTTTCTTGCAAGGTTTTAGAAGGCCTCAGAAGTCTTCTGAAGCATCACAAGAACAGCCTGCACAATTTGGAGAACAGCACAAGTGGCCTTGGGCAGCTGCCTCACATTGGACCAGGCTGGGCACGCCTCGTCAGCAATGGGAGAAAGATGGCGAAAGTCAGCTGGGGGCAGCACGGCTGGAAGGGCAGCTGGGCCAGTCAGCGCAGGGCAGCAAGGCTAGCAGAGGTGGCAAAGTGGAAGGCAGCCAAAAGGGCAGAGATGAAGGGGAGATAGGCAGGTGGAGGGAGTTGAAGAGGAGGCTGTCCCTTACCTTAGTGAGGCTCAGGGCTGGGAGAGACCAAGGTGAGAGTGGCTTGGATCAGGGTGGGTCCTCACCAGTGGGATTCAGTTAATGACAGCAATGGGGAGTGCCGGGATTGCCATCGCTAAGCAATGCAGTCACATGTTCTCGCACTTTATGACCACATCACTTAGCAATGGAAATTCTGGTCCCAATTACTGTTGTACCTTGAGGATTACCTGTAAATCAAATTTTAATAAAACAATACATATCAACAATCCATTGCTACAAATCAAATATAGATTATCAATGTTAAAAAGATTATTTTAGGTAACTTCCATGCCCAAGAAATGTGATACCTTGATACCTTGATATTCAAATATGGGGGCTATAGCCAAGAACATGTGCATCCTTAATATACAGCAATTGATCCATTATCCCAAATCACCAATGGCAGAAGGATATGAGTTCTGACCAGCTCTTGGTGGGAAGGGGGTCAAAACTCATCTAGATTTACTATTTCCAAACCTAAAGGATGATGTTCAAAATATGCATATATATCCATATCTGCAAAAGCACAGTCATAATTATGCAAAAGAGAAAGAGCTGGGATGCAGTCTGCACCAAAAGTTTCAGTATTTATCAACCAACTTAGATTCCAGCTGGATCCAAAAAGAAATAGGATCTAAAGTGGGACTCAATGATGATCAAGTGATCAAGTGACATCGAGATGATATCCAAGTTCAATCCAACTTCCCAAGATATCTGAGCAACAGTTTGATGGGAATGAGATCCCATCAGAACTGGAGTCAAATCAAGAGACAAAGAATTTGGAATCCAGCGATTTGGGTCGTTCATCTGCCATTCCAAGCCATGGACCCAGTTGCAACAGAGGGCCTAAT